>NC_084746.1:44714500-44952000 GCF_033978785.1 Entelurus aequoreus | reverse complement strand
GTTACGGTGTGGATGTTCTCCCGAAATGTGTTTGTCATTCTTGTTTGGTGTGGGTTCACAGTGTGGCGCATATTTGCAACAGTGTTACAGTTGTTTATACGGGCACCCTCAGTGTGACCTGTACGGCTGTTGACCAAGTATGCCTTGCATTCACTTGTGTGTGTGAAAAGCCGTAGATATCATGTGATTGGGCCGGCACGCAAAGGCACGCCCCCAATATTGTTGTCTGGGTGGAAATCGGGAGAAATTCGGGAGAATGGTTGCCCCGGGAGATTTTCCGGAGGGGCACTGAAATTCGGGAGTCCCCCGGGAAAATCGGGAGGGTTGGCAAGTATGACTGGGAGACGCAACTGCTCTGTACTTCTCCCTACGTCCGTGTACCACTCCGTACAGCGGCGTTTTAAAAAGTCATAAAATTTACTTTTTGAAACCGATACCGATAATTTCCGATATTACATTTTAAAGCATTTTATCGGACATCTCTAGCAGTAACTATACATTATCATAAACATCTGGAGGTTGTCTACGATCATGCATGTCTACCTTATCATGATCATTTATAATGACATCAATGGGTATTTGGTCACGATCAGAGGTGGGTAGAAGCGCGCTACATTTAGTCCCTTTCATTTACTTAAAGGGGTCATATTATGATGTTTTTTTCCACAACACTTCCTTGTAGCGTTGTACGGTGTACCGGTATTATTATAATAGCGCGATACTAATGAATCATATTCAGTACTATACCGTCCCCCAGGCCCCCGCTCCCCCGTCGTCGTCACGTCGTGTCATTGTTGTTTTTTACGAGCAGACGAGCATGTTCGGCAGCGCACAATCACAGAGTACTTACAAACAGACACGGTGTGTAGACAGAAAAGGGAGAACGTACGCATTTTGGCTTAAAAACTAACGATAAAGGAGAAGTTATAACACTGAAACGCCCTCAGGAAGAGGTGCTTTAAGACATGGCTAGCTAGCTAGCGGCTAAAGTCCACCCGCAGTCTGCAGTGTTTTAGCTACTTCTAAGTCACTAATCCTCGCCTAAATGGCGACAAATAAAGTACGTTTCTAACAAGTATCATCCCTGCAGGACGAGGAATAGCTAAACATGCTTCACTACACACCGTAGCTCACCGGCGTTAAAATGTAAACAAACGCCTTTTGTGGATCTACATCTAACATCCACTGTAATCTAGCGTATCTAGTCAATACTATTATGATTACGTCAATATTTTTTGCCATCACAACATCTTCTGTCGTTTTTTTAAAATGTATATTATGTTTATAAACTCAGGAAATATTTCTCTGGACAAATGAGGACTTTGAAAATGACCAATGTATGATCCTGTAACTACTTGGTATCGGATTGATAGCCAAATTTGTGGGATCATCCAAAACTAATGTAAAGTATCAAACAACAGAAGAATAAGTGATTATAAAATTTTGACAGAAGTGTAGATAGAACATGTTAAAGGAGAAAGTAAGCAGATATTATTAGATTTATAATACATTTTCTACCACTTGTCCTTAATAATTTTGACAAAATTATAGAATGGAAAATGACACAATATGTTACTGCATACGTCAGCAGCTAAATTAGGAGCCTTTGTTTGTTTACTTACTACTAAAAGACAAGTTGTCTTGTATGTTCACTATTTTATTTAAGGACAAACTTGCAATAAGAAACATATGTTTAATGTACCCTAAGATTTTTTGGTAAAACAAAGCCAATAATGCAATTTTTTGTGGTTCCCTTTATTTAGAAAACTATCAAAAAGTACCAAAATAATTTTGGTACTGGTATCAAAATATTGGTATCGGGACAACACTACTTCCTTGTGGTCTACATAACATGTAATGGTGGTTCTTTGATCAAAATGTTGCATAGATTATGTTTTACAGACCGTCTTTAACCCACTTTCTGACGGTCTCTTCATTATGCGCCGTTTTGTGGGCGGTCTAATCTACGTGCCTCCACTTCGACTGCGTCATCTCCCAGTCATCCAAGTTTTAGTTTTTAGCGCTTCTAAATCAAGTTTACAGACAGATAAAAGTTTGCAACTTTATATTAGAAATGGCAACGGCGGAGGATGCATGTGCATGTATGAGCCAGTCTGCCCAACAACAAGAGGACGGAAAAAAGTTAAAGGAAGTTATTGACTCATGCGTCAGACTACAAAGGCGGATTCGTCCAAAGATCTTTGGGTAAATCTCTACCATATATGGAGATATTTGCTGACGTGACAGGTCCGAAAACATCACAGGAAAGAGCAAATTTAAAATCGGCTCATTTGGAGGGAGTATGAAGGAAGGCAAGATTGTTTTATAAACATCTCCGCAATGCCTCCATGGATTGATTTCAAATTTTCAGAACTTATGCAGATCTCAAATACAAAAAAAAACAGGTACCGATAGGTAAAAAAAAGTTTTTGCATATTAGGCCACCTTTAAGTAATGTTTTAGATAAATTGTACATGTCAGAGTATGCAACATGCTTTTTATTTTTACATGAGTATTTTCTGAAGAAGAAACAGTACTTTTATTCCGTCACATTAAAGGCCTACTGAAACCCACTACTACCGACCACGCAGTCTGATAGTTTATATATCAATGATGAAATCTTAACATTGCAACACATGCCAATATGGCCGGGTTAACTTATAAAGTGCAATTTTACATTCCCGGCAAACTTCCGGCTGAAAACGTTTCGATATGATGACGTTTGCGCGTGACGTCAACGGTTGAAGCGGAAGTATTCGGAGCCCATTGAATCCAATACAAAAAGCTCTGTTTTCATCTCAAAATTCCACAGTATTCTGGACATCTGTGTTGGTGAATCTTTTGCAATTTGTTTAATGAACAATGGAGACTGCAAAGAAGAAAGTTGTAGGTGGGATCGGTGTATTAGCGGCGGACTACAGCAACACAACCAGGAGGACTTTGAGATGGATAGCAGACGCGCTAGCCGGCGACCTCACCTTGACTTCCTCCGTCTCCGGGCCGCCGACCGTATCAGTGATTGGGTGAAGTCCTTCGTCGTACCGTCGATCGCTGGAACGCAGGTGAGCACGGGTCGTGATGAGCAGATGAGAGCTGGCGTAGGTGCAGAGCTAATGTTTTTAGCATAGCTCTGTCGAGGTTCCGTAGCTAAGTTAGCTTCAATGGCGTTGTTAGCAACAGCATTACTAAGCTTCGCCAAGCTGGAAAGCATTAACCGTGTAGTTACATGTCCAAAGTTTGGTAGTATTGTTGATCTTCTGTCTATCCTTCCAGTCAGGGGCTTATTTGTTTTGTTTCTATATGCAGTTAAGCCCGATGCTATGACGTTAGCTCAGTAGCTAAAGTGCTTCACCGATGTATTGTCGTGGAGATAAAAGTCACTGTGAATGTCCATTTCGCGTTCTCGACTCTCATTTTCAAGAGGATATAGTATCCGAGGTGGTTTAAAATACAAATCCGTGATCCACAATAGAAAAAGGAGAAAGTGTGGAATCCAATGAACCCTTGTACCTAAGTTACGGTCAGAGCGAAAAAATATACGTCCTGCACTGCACGCTAGTCCTTCACTTTCACGTTCCTCATCCACGCATCTTTCATCCTCGCTCAAATTAATGGGGTAATCGTCGCTTTCTCGGTCCGAATCTCTCTCGCTGCATTGAAAACAATAGGAAAATGTGAGCAGTCCTTCCTCTGATGACGTCACGCTACTTCCGGTAGGGGCAAGGCTTTTTTTTAATCAGAGACCAAAAGTTGCGAACTTTATCGTCGTTGTTCTATGCTAAATCCTTTCCGCAAAAATATGGCAATATCGCGAAATGATCAAGTATGACACATAGAATGGATCTGCTATCCCCGTTTAAATAAAAAACATTCATTTCAGTAGGCCTTTAAGTTTCATTCCAATTATTTATAATCTATTTTTGACACCCTTGCAAAGACATTCATTTGGCTTGTCAGCAAGCCTACTTCCAGCGGGCACTGTCACATGACTGTTTCACCAATGCAAAGTAAACACTCGTGATGTTTGAAACCATTTCACCAATCAAACAGAGCCTGGCAAAGAAAAAAACAGCCGGGGTGTGGGAGGGACTGACACTGTTTACCCCAACAAGCACAGAGTAAAAAGCTGAAATAAGTCAGTATTTTAAAAGTATATGATAAATAAAAACCTTATTGTTTCATAAGCGTCAGAATGTTCTCGAAAGAAGACAATTTCATTACGTGACATGACACCATGGTGGAAAGAACCGGGTGGACAGAAACCTCTTAATACATGTACTTTGAGACTAAAACTTTTTTTAAACACAATAAAATTAATACAACGTAAAACAAAACGTGTATGTTTCCTTAGTCAGTAGACAGGAATAATAAATAGTAGATTAATGACTTCAAGACAACATTGATCTCATCCACAACCACGTTGTTATTCATACTTTATTTAGTGATGTAAGGATTAAACGCCCATATACAGCAATTGAGATGACGTCATTGACTTGTAAACCAGCAATTAAGAATAATTCACTGGGTAGTTTGTATTAACAGTAATTAGTCAAACAGTTGACTAAAATAGCAGTCTCTTTTGTATGTCTCTGACGATCATAATAACCACAGGTGTCATAAAAAATGCATTAAAACATGACCAACAACACCATCTATTAGAACCTGAGCTTGACAACTACTAGAGCTACTTTATTAGCATGTAGCATTCTCTTCTTCTACAGTATTTACGTTACTACGTAGCTAAACAAGCTGAAATGACCACAATGGCCCCCCTAGTGTGCACGGGACACACTGCGTATGGCCAACAGTCGCATGGAAACTAGGACCGTGTGGATGTGGAAATAGGAGAAACTGAATTATTTGAGAAATCAGACTAATTCTGTGAATGGAAAGGCACTGACTGTAAAAAGTGACATCATGTCGGACAAGGCAGCAAAACTCTTAAATTGATACGTACAAACTAGGATTTTTTTTTATATCATACGCTGTCATTTGTGTCAGTAGAAATGTTCACATTTTAGCCTAAAAAAATTCCACTTTCAAATAAAGCAAACACGTTTTCTTTATCACACACACACACACACACACACACACACACACACACACACACACACACACACACACACACACACGCACACGCACACGCACACGCACACGCACACACATTCATGTATTTGTTACCTTCTAGAAACCTCTGAAAAATGCCTACCACTTTAGGACCACCCTTTCTAGATATGTAAAGATTTGTATTTATTACATTAATAATATATACAAACTATGCAAATATAAGAAAGCTTGTTGTGAAAAATGAGTTGGAATTTCACAAGAAAAAGGTCGCAACTTCACAAGAAAAACTTAGAATTTTGGCAGTATTATAATAAAAGTCGTAATTTTACTCAACGCAAGTCAAATTTTACAAGAAAAACTCAACATTTGTGCAACATTATGATAAAAGTTGGAATTTTACTCAATAACAGTCGCAATTTTATGAGAAAAGCTTAACATTTTGGCAATTTTATGAAAAGAGTCGTAAATTTACTCGACAAAAGTCACAATTTTATAAGAAAACTTAAAAAATGAGGGCGATTTTATAATAATAATCAGAATTTTACTTGGCAAAATTATGACAAAAGTCACAATTTTACTGAAAAAATGTCACTATTTTACAAGAACAACCAAAAAATTGGCAATATTGTGAAAAAAGTCAGAATTTTGTATGACAAATGTCACCATTTTGCATTAAAAAAGTAATAATTTTACATAAAAAAGTAATAATTTTACGCAAAAATATTGGAATGCTACAGAAACAGAAAGAATGTGAGAAATTGTTCCCAATTTTAGAAGAAAAAAGTTGACACATTGTGAGAAAAAGACAAGCTTTTAGTTATCAAATTTTTTTTATTTTTTTTTTGTATTTGTTTTTTAATCTTCATTATTTACTTCAAGTTATTACAGTTTGTCTCTATATACATCTTTTTTTTTGTATTATTATTATTTTGGCCAAAGGGGGCACATTTCAATTTCTTACACACACTTGTTATTACATACGTTGGCCAGAGGGGAGAACTTCAAATTTTTACACACACTTGTTATTTCATATGTTGACAAGAGGGGGAGGGGGAGCACTTTTAAAACTGACACACAATCAATCTGAAAAATCCCTCCTTTATGGGACCACCCTAATTTTGATAGATTTCACCATGATTCATGTCCTATAACTTGTTCACCGGTACTCATATGGAAGGTACTTTTCCTTATTGATGTCTCAAGAAGGGAAGAAATACAAGAACTCACACACACACACACACACACACACACACACACACACACACACACACACACACACACACACACACACACACACACACACACACACACACACACACACACACACACACACACACACACCAACTACGGTTTTAACCCAAATACCATTAGTAAAATTCTACTAGACAAATCAGAAGTTACTCACAAGTTACTCAATACTAAAGTAGTTTTTCACAGAATATTTACTTACTTCTTTGGATGATGAGGTAGCGATTTGCCCGAGTGCAGCTGGGATAAGCTCCAGCCACACCCTCCCCCCCCCCCCCCCATCCCCCCCCGTTCTGAATACCTTTGGCTTTTTTCGGAGATTGATATCACAGTAGTAACACTTCTGCACTCTGACAATGTTATCAGATCAGTCATACCGGAAATACGCATGTGGTGTTTATCATTCACAATTCTTATGTAAGACAAGAACACACATGCTCGGCATTTTTTATGCATTCAAAATCGTAAATAAATAGCCGACAATTGAATCAACGGATGGAGGGTCGTCTGTTGCGCTCATTATACTCTCTCTAGAAACATCCAAAAACTGCCAACAATATTCCATTTACATGTCATGACCTAAAAATGAACCAAGTATGAAGGATATTTTTATTGTAAGCACCAATACAGATGGACTATTTTAGCGGCACATTGATAGCATTGAGCTAATGCTAGCTTACGCTGCTATTGTTGACACAATAAGCCGACGGCTGCTTCTGCTTCGTCTCAAACTTGCTAAAAGTAAATTCTAGATTGTAATTCATGCTGCTCTCCCCTGGTAGTAGACAAATGTGGCCATGGTCTGACAGGCTGGTCGACTTTCACGTCCTCGAGATGGCGAAATAGACCCCGCCAGGCGCTTCCTGCAGGAACTTTTATTTAACCCTTCGTGAAGATTCCGATTGAATCTTTATCCAAACGGAATTATGAGAGCGTCCTGTTGGTCGGCATCCCAGCCAGAGTGGAAATATTACATCAAGTGTTTGTTTTGTTCTGGTTTGTTATTGATAGTTTGTATGTTTAGCACCTAGCAAAGCTGCTCCGACATTATGGAATTCCAATAAAACTGGTCAACATCATCAAATGCATGTATGATGGATTCACGGGTCAAGTCATCTCAAATGGTAAGCTCTCGGACACCCTCCTTATAAAAACAGGAGTACGGCAAGGCTGTCTACTGTCACCCCTCCTCTTCCTTATCTCCATCGACTGGACAATGAAAATTTCAGTGGATGGCCAGAGGACAGGATTACATTGGAACCCTTTTGAACAACTAGAAGACCTTGATTTTGCTGACGACCTGGCTCTGACCCCAGGAACACACACACACATTCAACGCAAGACCATCAGATTGCATGAACACAGTAAACAGATAGACCTCAGGATAAACACTGGGAAGACCAAGGTCATGAGGCTCAACACCAAATCCTATCAACCTATCACAATCGAGGAGCACCCCCTGGAAGATGTGGTCGAGTTTGTCTACCTGGGAAGCAACATCAGCACAGATGGAGGAGCTGATAAAGATTTCGAGCTGCGCATCAGCAAAGCAAGACATGCCTTTGGAACTCTCCGACCTGTATGGCTCTCTTCCCAGCTCTCCAGAAACACCAAAATCAGAATCTTCAATACAAATGTAAAATCTGTCCTTCTTTATGGCTGTTAAACCTGGAAAACCACCAAATCAATCATCCATAAACTACAAGTGTTTATGAACAACTGTCTCAGGTACATACTGAGGAATTGGTGGCCCAACAACATATCAAATGTAGACCTGTGGAGACGCATGAGCCAATTCAAAATGAAATCAAAAGCAGAAAGTGGGGATGGATCGGCCATACACTTAGGAAGGATCCGAGAAACCTAGCAAGACAAGCCCTGGACTATAACCCTCAAGGCAAGAGGAAGCCAGGGAGACCAAAACTCAACTGGAGACGGTCCACTCTTGATGAACTGACCAAGATGGGGATCTCCTGGCAAGAAGCGAAGACCTAGACGCCCTATGGATTAAAGAAAGAATGCTGTGGATGCTAGTGTCACAATGAAACTGCATCCATCACTTAACTTCTAAAACTTATTGCTCATTCTCTTTGTGTTCGGGCTCAAAAATACAAGGTCCTGGATCACATTTTTTTCCAAAGTAATAGTTTTTGGCTCTCACAAAGTCTGTTTGATTAGCATTGTTGTTGATAGGGAAGGGATCTTGGGTTCCTAGCGCGACGTCACACAATCTCGTGATTGGCATCCTCATTATCTCTCAAAATGGCTCGGGAATCTCTGTGAGATTAATACTATTTTGATCATATCTATTTATTAGCAAACTTTGGAAGTCTTTTTGTGACGATCTGTCACTCCACGTCTGGTTATGTTTCTTTAGTTTGTGTTTATTTCCTGTCAGCGCTCCTATTTTCTATTTTATTTCCACTCCCTGCATGTCTCCCTGAGCGCTCGTTCCCTCACCTGTCGCTGATTGGCAACCTGGCCACACCTGGTCGTGATTGTTAATCAGGCAGCTATTTATACCTGCCTCGCCCTCCAGTCAGAGCTTGAGGATTCTTTCTTTGCGATTATGTTACTGACTTTTAGCGTCATGCTGTGCGCATAACTGCGTCTCCTATGTCGAGTACAATTAAAGACTTGTCTTACCTGTACGTCGTCCTCCTGTCTCTTGCATCTTGCCATCGTCCCTGAGACATTTGGTGTCATAAATCAGACATACAGTCACGATCAAAAGTTTACATACACTTGTAAAGAACATAATGTCATGGCTGTCTTGAGTTTCCAATACTTTCTACAACTCTTATTTTTTTGTGATAGAGTGATTGGAGCACATACTTGTTGGTCACAAAAAACATTCATGAAGTTTGGTTCTTTTATGAATTTATTATGGGTCTACTGAAAATGTGACCACATCTGCTGGGTCAAAAGTATACATACAGCAATGTAAATATTTGGTTGCATGTCCCTTGGCAAGTTTCATTGCAATAAGGTGCTTTTTTGGTAGCCATCCACAAGCTTCTGGCAAGCCTTTGGTTGAGTTTTTGACCACTCCTCTTGACAAAATTGGTGCAGTTGTTGGTTTTCTGAAATGGACTTGTTTCTTCAGCATTGTCCACACGTTTAAGTCAGGACTGACAGGCTTGGTCAAAAGACAGGACTCGGATGCAGAGTAGGTATTCATTTGGCAGGCTTTTATTTTGAAAGCTTCCTTTCACACTGCAAAAAGTGAAATCTAAGTAAGATGAAATATCTCAAATAAGGGTGATATTTGCTTATTTTCTGTCCGATAAGATCATTCTTCTCACTAAGCAGATTTTATGTTAGAGTGTTTTACTTGTTTTAAGGGTTTTGGTCCTAAATGATCTCAGTAAGATATTACAGCTTGTTGCTGAGATTTGATGACCTATATTGAGTAAAACATGCTTGAAACTAGAATATCAACTGTTGTAAAGCTGTGTCATCAACACTCACAAGTATAAAACTACTTTTTTAAAGTAATAATTTCTTATTTCAAGCATGAAAAAAATAACATTTCACATGTGACATTTCAAACAATTTTGAACAGAAATAGTTCATGCACATTCAGATAAATTCTTCAAAATGACAATTAAAAAAATGTGCCTTGTTGCCTTTCCATTAAGAACAATACATTAGTTTTTAGTATAAGTTTGCTGGTTTCAAGAAATGTAATGCCGAGCGCATATCATTATGTCAAGATAATGGCACTAGCATTTACTTCATTTAAGAATATTTTTCAACATATTGAGAAAAAGGTCTCTTTTTTTTTCTTCCAAGAAAAGTGCACTTGTTATTAGTGAGAATATACTTATTTTAAGGTATTTTTGGGTTCATTCAGGTTAGCTAATTTTACTTGTTTTAAAAAGGCTTGACAAGCCAAATTTTCTTGTTCTATTGGCAGATAATTTTGCTTAGTTCAAATAAAGTACCACTCATTTTTGAATTTTTTTTTGTCGTTTTTGAACACTCACTTTTTGCATTGCACCTCCAGAGTCAGGGCAATTCAATACAGGCTATAACTAAACTAGTCGGCGAAAAAGGTTCCAAAAAAAAGGAACAACAAAAAATCACTCCGAAAGGAGGTAAAACACAAAAACAATAACGCACTATACTTGGTGCCGTATATTCTATGAAATTTATTATAAACAAAAAACGCTCCAACAGGAGGAAGAAACAATGGCTATGAAACTTCTACACTGTCTCTAATCTAATAAAGGTTAACAAAACATGTCACTCAAAAAAATTGAGGAAAAGGAAGAACTGTAAGAAAAACTGAAAACTCACCACTTAAGCTGCAAAACTAAATAACACAAAATCACTCTGCTGAGGAGGAGAAAAAGAAAACTCAAAATATCAACGAAGGATTTCAGGATCAAGGTATTCAAATACGAGACGAGGCAAGGCATGGACGGGAAGCTAGAGAGGCACGAATACACGAGACAATCTGGCACAGAACAAAGGGAGGCGTGGGCTTATAAAACAGATGAGGGTAATGGGGAACAGGTGGAAACAATCAGGGGTCAGGGATGACGTCAGACTGATGACACAAAAGGAAGGGCAAGTGACCTGAAACGAGAGGAGTTACTTTTCAAACTAAAACATGCAATTCACAAGACTAAGAAACCAAGACAAGACATCCCTCACCGTGGTGTGACAAGGACTTTGGGAAAGCCATTCTAAAACCTTAATTCTAGCCTGATTTAGCCATTCCCTTACCACTTTTGACGTGTGTTTGGGGTATATAATATTTTTAGATTCAACTTGGTTAAAAAAATTCAGTACGTGTATACGTACTTTTTGAGCCCGTTCAACAATACCGTGATAACAATAACGTGGCAATTTTGGTCACAATAACCGTGATATGAAATTTTAATATCGTTACATCCTTGGTTGGGATATTGTTTTTCTGTTCATGTTTGTTTTTGCTCACTATTTGTCTCCCACAGCGTTTACAGAAATGTCATGCACATGCGTCACAGCCAAATATACAAAGTTAAAGTACCACTAAAGTCACACACACACACACACACACCCACACACACTAGGTGTGGTGAAATTAACCTCTGCATTTGACCCATACCCTTGTTCCACCCCCTGGGAGGTGAGAGGAGTAGTGAGCAGCAGCGGCGGCCGCGCTCGGGAATAATTTTGGTGATTTAACCCCCAATTCCAACCCTTGAGTGCCAAGCAGGGAGGCAATGGGTCCCATTTTTATAGTCTTTACACATGAGAAACAGGACGACAAACTTGTACGTTAATAGCAACACGTCAAGAAGAAGAAACGCGTGTTTCAGAGTATGCCCTATAATGGGGTTCAAATGCAGGGTGAAAATATTAATGTGGGGGGAGATGTAGTCAGCGCTGCTTGCAGGAGGAAAAGTCACCGCCGCTGTCCATGGTACTGAGGACGAGCGCCATCGGGCAGGGGCGGGGCATGTGCTGACGGCGAGACACAGCTGGCAGGTGATTAGATTTCACAGGTGGTACGTGTTAATCTAATCATCTGTTGTCTTTAACAGTAAGCGGCCGGGAGCAGAGAGGGAGAAGGATTGGTGAGACTGAAAAGTCTGGAGAAAACTTTGTTGATAAAACGTATGAGCATTAAAGGCCTACTGAAATGATTTTTTTTTATTTGAACGGGGATAGCAGATCCATTCTATGTGTCATACTTGATCATTTCGCGATATTGCCATATTTTTGCTGAAAGGATTTAGTATAGAACAACGACGATAAAGTTCGCAACTTTTGGTCTCTGATAAAAAAAAAGCCTTGCCCCTACCGGAAGTAGCGTGACGTAGTCAGTTGTTCACCTCCTCATATTTTCCTATTGTTTTCAACGCAGCTAGAGCGATTCGGACCGAGAAAGCGACGATTGCCCCATTAATTTGAGCGAGGATGAAAGATTTGTGGATGAGGAACGTTAGAGTGACGGACTAGAATGCAGTGAAAGACATATCTTTTTTCGCTCTGACCGTAACTTAGGTACAAGCTGGCTCATTGGATTCCACACTCTCTCCTTTTTCTATTGTGGATCACGGATTTGTATTTTAAACCACCTCGGATACTATATCCTCTTGAAAATGAGAGTCGAGAACGCGAAATGGACATTCACAGTGACTTTTATCTCCACGACAATACATCGGCGAAGCTCTTTAGCTACTGAGCTAACGTGATAGCATCGGGCTCAAATGCAGATAGAAACAAAATAAATAAATCCCTGACTGGAAGGATAGACAGAAGATCAACAATACTATTAAACCATGGACATGTAACTACACGGTTAATAATTCTCAGCCTGGCAAAGCTTAACAATGCTGTTGCTAACAACGCTGAAGCTAACTTAGCAACTTAGCAACCGGACCTCACAGAGCTATGATAAAAACATTAGCGCTCCACCTACGCCAGCCAGCCCTCATCTGCTCATCAACACCCGTGCTCACCTGCGTTCCAGCGATCGACGGCAAAACGAAGGACTCCACCCGATCACAGATGCGGTTGGCGGCTAGCATCGGATAGCGCGTCTGCTATCCAAGTAAGTCCTCCTCGCTAATACACCGATCCCACCTACAACTTTCTTCTTTGCAGCCTCCATTGTTCATTAAACAAATTGCAAAAGATTCACCAACACGGATGTCCAGAATACTGTGGAATTATGAAATGAAAACAGAGCTTTTTGTATTCAATCAATCAATCAATCAATCAATCAATGTTTATTTATATAGCCCTAAATCACAAGTGTCTCAAAGGGCTGTACAAGCCACAACGACATCGGCCTCAATGGGGGAGCCATACCTCTGTTCTACTGGCTACGTCACGCGCATACGTCAAATCCACAGGACTTTTCAACCGGAAGTTTAGCGGGAAATTTTAAATTGCACTTTATAAGTTAACCCGGCCGTATTGGCATGTGTTGCAATGTTAAGATTTCATCATTGATATATAAACTATCAGACTGCGTGGTCGGTAGTAGTGGCTTTCAGTAGGCCTTTAAAACTTTCTTAAAACCTGCAAGCTTGGATCCTGTGAAGTGTCTGTCAGTGGGACCGCTAGGAAGCGACTTCCACAATTAAGTCTTGATTGGTTGATGAGTTGCAAACCAGTTGGAAACGTGCATGGCTGCCACCTAAAGGACTGGAGTTGAGCACTAAACAGATTTGCAGGAAGGTCAATTAGCGTCTATGAAGAATTGCTTTCGGATTCAAATCCTCATAAAAGGAATGAAGACCAGCGCGCCGCTCTGATGCGCTGCCAATTCATTTCATTCCAGCACGCCTTCATGGCGTCCGTCATTGAACGTGCCGCTCCAATTTGCCACAAAACACTTGTGTTTGTTGGCCCGCCGCCACGCAATCAGCGTTCAGAGAGAACGACTCCTTCACTTTTTATGTTCGTCAAATTGTGAGAGGCTTTTGGCTCGCAATTAAAAGATGATTTATACGTCTGTGACACCGGCGCAAGCCTGAAGTACGCCCCTTCGCACAACTTCACGATGATGCAGATGGTCAGGAAGAACACAAAGGTGCGATGACTTGTCCAAATGTTGTGGACACAGCTAGAACGTGTCATCAACTTGCATTATCAGGACAAAGCGATAATGTTAAAAGCTCTATATTTATAATAATGTATATTGCAGGCCTCAAATTTTTACTTTTTAAGGTCAAGGCAAGTGTTGCCTTAAAGGAAGGCTCATATTTTAGGGCACCATGGCAAACATTATTTTATTTCAAGGCAGGAGAGATGGCACCTAATGGCCATAAGAGGCAACTGCACTTTTTGTGGATATAGATAAAAATAGTGTTAATGTATGAGATCTAAGGCTGCCAATTATGGCCAAAGTAATAATTAAGATTATTGTTATTAATATTAAAATCATGATTACTGATTGTTAGGTAAAGCAGCGTTGGGGTGTGAACGTAATACCATCATGTCATTTGTAATGTCTAATAAAAAGACTATAAACATTATGCATATGTCTTAAGAGAAATATTATGTTTTTTTTATTCTTTAATAATATCAACTTGTCAGCTTATTGTCATTATATGATGCCTTTATCTCTATTTTTACCTTTTGATAGAGGGAAGTTTTTTATTTGTATTATGTTTTTAAGTTATGTACATTTATACGTACACGTAGATGCTTTATAAGGACAGATCCATTAAGAGTTTGAGCAGAAATATATGAACTATACACAATAATACATTACCAAAATGATGTGTTACATGAATTATTTTTTAAGTAATACCGTTTGTGACATGAAAAAAACACAAGCAATGTAAAACAAACATGGTGTTTTACTTTTTGATATTAAAATAGAACACAAAGCAGTTTGGCTAATGAAGATAAAGTCTAATAAACAAGTACAACTGTTTGGCCAACAAAAATAAGCAGGAGTGACACCTCCTACATCGAATACACAACCTTCACAGCCTTCGTTCAGTTCGATGAGATAACAAAACATTTGAGCTAGTATTGATGTTATTTGAACACTGATACAGTTAAATAAAAGAGGAGTGAACATACCAGTCAACAAAGTAAAGACTTTATAAACAAGTTGTGACAACATTCATGACACATCGCCTGCTGCAAAACATCGAATAGTTTTCTCCTTCGCCGTATACTTTTAGTGTGGGGACAAGTGTCTCCAATATTGTCCACACCTGTCTCCATCTAAACACAGCAGTGCGCTCTTAAACGCACGACGCGAGGGAAAATGACGTTAAACCAAGCGCTTGGCTCCGTTTACTCCGAGGGAAAATCTCTGCAGAAATAGTCCATGCAGTTTGTCCGCCATGATTATCAAGCCAAACACCGCTAGTGCGCATGCGCCTGACTTCGTGTTGTCGAAAATGCATTAATAAATGACGGTTTTTCGGTAATTAAAAAATTAGACGGTATTACTAAGTGTCGGAAATTGTATCGGAAATTATCATTATACCGTTTACCGTTACATCCCTCGTCCATTAACAAGTAAAAAGTAAAGGGCGGTCACGGCATGTTCTTGCCGCAAATGTTGGTACATTTTTGGGGCATTACGGCGAAAGACGAGGGCGGTCGCAGCTTTTGCCGCAGTTGCCGTGGTTAAATTCGAGCCCTGATATTGTATATAATCTAAATCAGGGGTTCTTAACCCTCTCAAATATTAATACTGAATTAAAAATCTTACATGTGATGTTATTGTTATTCAATAATTACATCCAAACTACTTACAGTTTACAATCTTGTCAAATAATATGAAACCATGTGTTAATTACAAAGATTATTATCAAGGCTTAGGTCAGGCTGATTACAAAATATAAATACTAATCAAATATATTGTAATAGAAGGGACTTATAAAATCTGATAAAAAAAAATTAGTAATAAACAATAATATATAAGTATTTTAACTAAACTGTCAATAAAATTTAAGTGCAGATGAAAATACAGCTTTACCACTTTAGTCATAATTTTTGTACTTCTTGCAAAATTCTCTCTGACTTTAGCTCCAGACTTCTGTTTGTTTGTGATTACTGCCACAAGTGGTGGAAAAGTGTATTACAACTAAGTACAGCTGTGAGTCTATATCGCACAATCCTGGTTCACTTCCTCTTTGTTCAACAGGTACCAGGTTATCCTTTTTTTAAATAATGAAAGAAAAGGATAGAGATGTGCCATAGTAAAGTTTGTAAAAGTGTAGATATCAAGCACACTATAAATCAGTGGTCGGGAACCTTTTTGGCGGAGAGAGCCATGAAAGCCAAATATTTTAAAATGTATTTCCGTGAGAGCCGTATAATATTTTTTAACACTGAATACAACTAAATGCGTGCATTTTTAAGTAAGACCAACATTTTTAGAGTATTATAAGTGTCTTATTCTTTTTTATTAACATTGTTATTTTGAAGCTAACCAATAATGAATAAAACACTTTTTACCATTAATGCGACTTCTTGAACAGGTGCGGTAGAAAACGGATGGATGGATTAAAATGCATGAGAATGTTTTATATTTTGAAACGTTATTTTTAACACTGTGATTACCAGCGGAATTATTCATTACTTATCGTGTTAAGCAAAGTCAGCTAAGATTCATCTGAGAGCCAGATGCATTCAGCAAAAGAGCCACATCTGGCTCGAGAGCCACAGGTTCCCTACCCCTGCTATAAATATTGGGTAACACTTTAGTATGGGGAACATATTCACCATTAATTAGTTTCCTATTAAAGTAACAAATACTTAATTTAGAGTTATTTGGACACTAGGGGAACATATAAGGGTTAGGGTTACTAATAAGCAATAATTCTGAGGTTATTGAGGGAAGACTCTTAGTTAATGGCTTACTGGTTGTATAATAAGGCCATGCAGAATAAGGCATTAATAAGTAGAATATAATAGAATAGAAAGTACTTTATTGATCCCTGGGGGAAATTCAGCACCACAGTTCGCTCACAATAAACAATAAACACTTGGGTATTTTTTACATGTGAATAATATAAACACAGTCTATTATACAGCATTATTCACATGTGGATAACATAAATACAGTCTATTATACAGAATTATTCACATGTGAATAACATAAATGCAGTCTATTATACAGCATTATTCACATGTGAATAATATAAATACAGTCTATTATACAGCATTATTCATATGCGAATAATATAAATGCGGTACCGGGGGCGGTACCTCTGGATTGGCAGACCGGGGTGGTGGTTCCTCTCTTTAAAAAGGGGAACCGGAGGGTGTGTTCTAACTATCGGGGGATCACACTCCTCAGCCTTCCCGGTAAGGTCTATTCAGGTGTACTGGAGAGGAGGCTACGCCGGATAGTCGAACCTCGGATTCAGGAGGAACAGTGTGGTTTTCGTCCTGGTCGTGGAACTGTGGACCAGCTCTATACTCTTGGCAGGGTCCTTGAGGGTGCATGGGAGTTTGCCCAACCAGTCTACATGTGCTTTGTGGACTTGGAAAAGGCATTCGACCATGTCCCTCGGGAGGTCCTGTGGGGAGTGCTCAGAGAGTATGGGGTATCGGACTGTCTGATTGTGGCTGTCCGCTCCCTGTATGATCAGTGTCAGAGCTTGGTCCGCATTGCCGGCAGTAAGTCGGACACGTTTCCAGTGAGGGTTGGACTCCGCCAAGGCTGCCCTTTGTCACCGATTCTGTTCATAACTTTTATGGACAGAATTTCTAGGCGCAGTCAGGGCGTTGAGGGGATCTGGTTTGGTGGCTGCAGGATTAGGTCTCTGCTATTTGCAGATGATGTGGTCCTGATGGCTTCATCTGGCCAGGATCTTCAGCTCTCACTGGATCGGTTCGCAGCTGAGTGTGAAGCGACTGGGATGAGAATCAGCACCTCCAAGTCCGAGTCCATGGTTCTCGCCCGGAAAAGGGTGGAGTGCCATCTCCGGGTTGGGGAGGAGATCTTGCCCCAAGTGGAGGAGTTCAAGTACCTCGGAGTCTTGTTCACGAGTGAGGGAAGAGTGGTTCGTGAGATCGACAGGCGGATCGGTGCGGCGTCTTCAGTAATGCGGGCGCTGTATCGGTCCGTTGTGGTGAAGAAGGAGCTGAGCCGCAAGGCAAAGCTCTCAATTTACCGGTCGATCTACGTTCCCATCCTCACCTATGGTCATGAGCTTTGGGTTATGACCGAAAGGACAAGATCACGGGTACAAGCGGCCGAAATGAGTTTCCTCCGCCGGGTGGCGGGTCTCTCCCTTAGAGATAGGGTGAGAAGCTCTGTCATCCGGGAGGAGCTCAAAGTAAAGCCACTGCTCCTCCACATCGAGAGGAGCCAGATGAGGTGGTTCGGGCATCTGGTCAGGATGCCACCCGAACGCCTCCCTAGGGAGGTGTTTAGGGCACGTCCGACCGGTAGGAGGCCACGGGGAAGACCCAGGACACGTTGGGAAGACTATGTCTCCCGGCTGGCCTGGGAACGCCTCGGGATCCCCCGGGAAGAGCTAGACGAAGTGGCTGGGGAGAGGGAAGTCTGGGCTTCCCTGCTTAGGCTGCTGCCCCCGCGACCCGACCTCGGATAAGCGGAAGAAGATGGATGGATGGATGGATGGATAATATAAATGCAGTCTATTATACAGCATTATTCACATGTGAATAATATAAATACAGTCTATTATACAGCATTATTCACATGTGAATAATATAAATACAGTGTATTTTACAGCATTATTCACATGTGAATAATATAAATACAGTCTATTATACAGCATTATTTACATGTGAATAATATAAATACAGTCTATTATACAGCATTATTTTCATGTGAATAATATAAATACAATGTATTTTACAGCATTATTCACATGTGAATAATATAAATACAGTCTATTATACAGCATTATTTACATGTGAATAATATAAATACAGTCTATTATACAGCATTATTCACATGTGAATAATATAAATACAGTCTATTAAACAGCATTATTCACATGTGAATAATATAAATACAGTCTATTATACAGCATTATTCCCATGTGAATAATATAAATACAGTGTATTTTACAGCATTATTCACATGTGAATAACATAAATGCAGTCTATTATACAGCATTATTCACATGTGAATAATATAAATACAGTCTATTATACAGCATTATTCACATGCGAATAATATAAATACAGTCTATTATACAGCATTATTCACATGCGAATAATATAAATACAGTCTATTATACAGCATTATTCACATGTGAATAATGTAAATACAGTCTATTATACAGCATTATTCACATGTGAATAATATAAATACAGTCTATTAAACAGCATTATTCACATGTGAATAATATAAATACAGTCTATTATACAGCATTATTCCCATGTGAATAATATAAATACAGTGTATTTTACAGCATTATTCACATGTGAATAACATAAATGCAGTCTATTATACAGCATTATTCACATGTGAATAATATAAATACAGTCTATTATACAGCATTATTCACATGTGAATAACATAAATACAGTCTATTATACAGCATTATTCACATGCGAATAATATAAATACAGTGTATTTTACAGCATTATTCACATGTGAATAATATAAATACAGTCTATTATACAGCATTATTCACATGTGAATAATATAAATACAGTCTATTATACAGCATTATTCACATGTGAATAATATAAATACAGTCTATTAAACAGCATTATTCACATGTGAATAATATGAATACAGTTTATTATACAGCATTATTCACATGTGAATAATATGAATTATACAGCATTATTCACATGTGTTAATTATTAGTAAGTATTTATATTATTCACCTGTGAATAATATAAATACATTCTATTATACAGCATTATTCACATGTGTTGATTATTAGTAAGTATTTATATTATTCACACGTGAATAATATAAATACAGTCTATTATACAGCATTATTCACATGTGAATAATATCAATACAGTTTATTATACAGCATTATTCACATGTGAATAATATGAATACAGTCTATTATACAGCATTATTCACATGTGTTGATTATTAGTAAGTATTTATAATATTCACATGTGAATAATATAAATACAGTCTATTATACAGCATTATTCACATGTGTTGATTATTAGTAAGTATTTATATTATTCACATGTGAATAATATAAATACAGTCTATTATACAGCATAATTCACATGTGAATAATACAAATACTAATAATTATAATAATAATACTAATAATACTAATAATAATATTAATAATATAAGTACTTAATGATGACTAATTAAGAGCTAAAATATTACTAATTTGCATGTTAATAAGCAACTAATTAATGGTGAATATGTGTTCCCCATACTAAAGTGTTACCAAATATTGTTTGTAGTGTTTCTTATTAGTACATTGTTTGACTCCTTTATTCAATCCCTTCCATATTTGAATTCCACATATTTTGTTCTTGTGCACAAATGTAGTTTTTTCCCATCACATTTCCCCTCCTTTGCTGACAAACATTGTACATAATTAGGTTAATTTACTTTGTGCGTGATTTTATCGGACACTGTACAAGATCAATAACCCCCAAACGGCCATTCTGTTGCGACCCGAATCCAACCTTTTAGCGTCCATTTCAGACGTGTAGTGAGTCTAATTAGACGTTTTCCTCCACCTAGATAGAACTAGAACATGCAGACAAACACAGGCTAGCTGATACCTCCTGGACCACAAAATCGTTGCGGAGATTTATCGACGTGTTTGTGGGCCGGCCCCAGTCGGCCGCTGATGTATGAACTCTTTAAGCTTTTTCTTTAAACGTCACGTCGTTGATCATCCTCTGAGGAGGAGGAACGGGAGGAGGGGACCAAGCATGTCACCTTTACCGTCGGCAGCAGCCATGCTGGATCTGCGAATCAGAGGAATGGTCACTTTGTTGTTCTTTTTTTTATATTTGTATGTGATTTGTTTTTCCGCAATGCACAGAATAACTCATCAATAATCAGCCGTTGATGCCAGCTGCAATATGTGTCCATGTTGGCACTTATTGATCTATAATAGTCCATAACGATGCAGTGTAATGTCCATGTGAGCCCGTCCCATAATCGTCCACGTTGGTGGGTGTTGGCGGCCCCTCTTCCCGAAATGAATCTCCCAGTAGAGCGAGATGAGGCGATTGCGGCGGGCATTTGAGTCCGTCCAGGCAGTCACGTTCTCGCCGTCTGAGCTGATACGGGCAGCCAGACGAAGGACGGTTATTGTGCTGAGAGCACTCACTCTGCGGCCGTAAACGGGACGGACGTGCTCAGAGACACTCTGCGGCGGAGGCGTTTAGAGGATGATCGCCGGGGCCCCGACAGCAAAATGTCCCGCGTACGTCATTACGGCGCTGTTCGACGACGGTGATTTCATGTGCTGGTCGTGATTGCGGCACAGATCAAGAACACGCAGACGGTTGACAGGAGAGACGATCCATGCTTTTGTGTTTTATGTCCATGCAGAGCTACAAAATGGAGTTGCAATTGTGGAATATGCATGCCCGGCCACTAGTTGGCGATGTCATAGGCCAGCAAGGCCTTCTCTGCACTGCAAAAACTGAAATCTAAGTAAGATTGAATATCTCAAATACGGGTGATATTTGCTTATTTTCTTTCTAATAAGATAATTCTTCTCACTAAGCAGATTTTATGCTAGAGTCTTTTACTTGTTTTAAGTGTTTTGGTCCTAAATGATCTCAGTAAGATATTACAGCTTGTTGCTGATATTTGATGACCTATATCAGGGGTCACCAACGCGGTGCCCGCGGGCACCAGGTAGCCCGTAAGGACCAGATGAGTAGCCCGCTGGCCTGTTCTGAAAATAGCTCAAATAGCAGCACTTACCAGTGGGCTGCCTCTATTTTTTTACATTTTATTTATTTACTAGCAAGCTGGTCTCGCTTTGCTCGACATTTTTAATTCTAAGAGAGACAAAACTCAAATAGAATTTGAAAATCCAAGAAAATATTTTAAAGACTTGGTCTTCACTAACTGACAAAGAAACAGATAACAGATTTGGTGTCCAGTTCAAAGTGTGACATTATTTATTTAAACATTTGAGAGTTGACTTTTGTATTTTACATGAGTTATTATTTGTACAAACATGGTGCAAAGTAATTCATGATTTGTTAAAAAATGTTAGTGGCTAGCTAGTTAAAATGGGATATTGTGATTTCACAAGACTGTCTTAGAAGTGATCATTTGAAAATGTTCAATTTGAAAAATGTGCACTTAGAGAAAATATAAAAATAAAGTGTTGCATATTGATATTTATCTGCTTCTATATACATTTAATGTGAGAAATCATTAAGATGATCAGTGTTTCCACAAAGGTAAATATCATTAATTATTAATAATAACATAGAGTTAAAGGTAAATTGAGCAAATTGGCTATTTCTGGCAATTTATTTAAGTGTGTATCAAACTGGTAGCCCTTCGCATTTATCACTACCCAAGAAGTAGCTCTTGCTTTCAAAAAGGTTGGTGACCCCTGACCTATATTGAGTAAAACATGCTTGAAACTAGAATATCAACTGTTGCAAAGCTGTGTCATTAACACTCGGAAGTAAAAAAGTACTTGTTTAAAGTAATAATTTCTTATTTCAAGCATGAAAAAAAAAAAAAAAAGATGATTTAACACAATTGTGTCTCATAATTAAAACAGATGACAGCCAAATGGACTTTACTGTAGGGATGGGCGATACCACTGTCATGACTGGGTTCTTGGGTTTTGCTTCTCCGGAAGGCAAAGGAAAATTGGCCCGTGCGAGGCGTGAATTTAAATACATGTTTATTTAACAATAAAAAAAGGAATAAACAAAAGGCGCTCACAGTGGAGGTAGAAAACTTGACTATACAAAACAAAAGACTTGCACGAGGGCGGAAATACAAAACTTGGGTAGAAACACAAAACTTGCACAAAGGCAGAAACTATGAACAATAAAAGAAAAACACTAACTGTGGCATAAATGAACAAAACTGACTTGGCAAAGAACTGTGACATGACATGAAGTGGAGGGATCAAAAAGTGCGAGGACGCCAGGACGAACAACAGAAGCAGACAGATATAAATAGTGACGTGATCAGTGAAAACAGGTGCGTGACAAGACAGGTGAACAGGTGCGTGACATGACAGGTGAAAACTAATGGGTGACCATGGAAACCAAACCAAAACAAGGAAGTGCAACCAGGAACTAAAAAGAGCCCAAAACCCAAGCAAAACAAAAACATGATTAACACAGACATGACAACCACACTTTTAGGATTCGATACGATACCGATACTTTTTCTCGCATTTTCATCGATACCGATACCGATACCATTAATTTCTTATTGGCAATTTTTGTCAGTCAAAACTATTATTACTATTGTTATTATTTAAGGCAAATCACAAGACAAATACAGACCATTTATACCACACTCATTATGGTCAATATATAATAAAAGTAAAATTAAAATAAATAACATAAATATGAAAAATAAATTAAATACAAACAAAAATATACACATTTTCACTTTTGTTATTTCTCAAAAAAAAAAGTCTTGGTAGAAAAAGCTTAAAAAAAACATTTATTCATAACAATGTTATGTTTCAAACCTCTTTGTGGAAGTAAACTTATAACACTTCTCTGAAGCAAAGTCAATAATTTCCTTATCACAATAAACTAGGATTTCCTCGTCCTATAAACCTGCATACGAAAGACAAGTTCCCTGAGAAAATGAACTTGGAAAAGTTATCTACAAAAATGTCTGACACCATCACACCTTTAGTGTACTCGAGATGTGTCGTCACACGTCACACTTTACTGAAGTCTCAGATTGCTGTTCAGGAAAAGTAACAACGCTGTCGGCTGGCTGTGTGTGTGTTGCACGTTGACTTTTTTTAGAAAAGTGATGCCAAATGAGTAGCGTGTGAGTATCGATATATCGATACCACAGGATCGATACGCACATCCCTACTTTACTGTTTTATTTTCAATGAAACAATAGAAAATACGTACTAAAATAGTAGTACAGTTGGCACAATACAGCAAAGTGACAGTTAATATTTAAACATTTAACATGTGACATTTCAAACAATTTTGAACAGAAATAGTTCATGCACATTCATAAATTCCTCAAAATTACAATTACAAAATTTTTGGCTGGAGACCGGGCTGTATATATGCGCACTATTTGACTGAAAGAGCGACACACTTGGTGTGATGATGTCATGTTATCGATGGAAAAATGCATTTTTAGACAATATGATTTGCCTGAGCGGCTAGGACAGGGGTCGGCAACCCAAAATGTTGAAAGAGCCATATTGGACCAAAAATACAAAAACAAATCTGTCTGGAGCCGCAAAAAATTAAAAGCCATATTACATGTGTCATGAGATATAAATGTAATTAAGAGGATTTAAAGGAAACTAAATTACCTCAAATATAGCTACAAATGAGGCATAATGATGCAATATGTACATATCGCTAGCCTAAATAGCATGTTAGCATCGATTAGCTTGCAGTCATGCAGTGACCAAATATGTCTGATTAGCACTCCACACAAGTCAATAACATCAACAAAACTCACCTTTGTGCATTCACGCACAACGTTAAAAGTGTGGTGGACAAAAATGAGACAGAAAAAGTGGCATAAAACACGTCCTAAAAAGTCGGAGAAAGTTATACATGTAAACAAACTATACGGTGAGTTCAAGGACCGCCAAAATAAGTAGGACAAAAGGGCGCTCGCCAAATACTCGAATCAGTGAAGCATGTTTAATATAAACAGTGTGCTTTATAACAATTAGGGAGGTTTGTGTCATGTTTGTCCTCCTACAGAAACCATACTAAAACAAAAAAATAGATTTTTTTCCCCCTCATCTTTTTCCATTCTTCATACATTTTTGAAAAATCTCCAGAGAGCCACAAGGCGGCGCTAAAGAGCCGCATGCGGCTCTAGAGCCGCGGGTTGCCGACCCCCGGGCTAGGAGACCCCGAGAGTAACAAGCGGTTGCCTTTCCATTAAAAACAATAAATTAGAAACAATAAATTAGTTTTTAGTATAAGTTTGCTGGTTTCTAGAAATGTAATGCCGAGCGCATATCATTATGTCAAGATAATGGCACTAGCATTTACTTCATTTAAGAATATTTTTCAACATATTGAGCAAAAAGGTCTCTTTTTTTTTTGTTCTATCAAGAAAAGTGCATTTGTTATTAGTGAGAATATACTTATTTTAAGGTATTTTTGGGTTCATTGAGGTTAGCTAATTTGAATTGTTTTGGAAAATCTTGAAAAGCCAAATTTTCTTGTTCTATTGGCAGATAATTTTTCTTAATTCAAATAAAATACCTCTAATTTTTGTATTTTTTTTTTCTTGTTTTTGAACACTGACTTTTTGCAGTGTGCTGGCCTAACAAAAAGATTAAACTAAGCAGTAAAACAGACTTTATTGGCATGAATTAAATCTTAATTGGAATTGACTGCAGGTCTCGCGTGATTGGACGTTGCTTCTTGTCCACAAAGGAGGACGTTTACACTTTTAACAGGTCTTTGTTGAACACGGACACATCATGTAATGATTTTTTTTTTGTAAAAGCGCGAATCCTTCCAGAAGGTTCCTTGTGTGTCCACAGGACAAAAACATGTCTCCTGGCTGTAGTTTGTGTCCAGACATTAAGAGCTGTTTGTTAAAGTGACACTGATCAATAATGACTAATGTCCTAATTATCGCCGCACCGCTTTGATGAAGAATTTGCAGCGGGAAAGCACGTCCAGCGTCTGCCGGCCTAATTAATCTTTATCTCCCAGCTAATGCACTTTTGTCATCGCTCAACCCGGCGCCACACATCCTGTTTGTCTTTCAAAATAAGAGCGATAGACTCTTAACGTGGTTCGTCATCGAGCATTCAAAGCAGCAATTTACTGATTGGCTTAATGGAGGCAAGTTAGCGCAACAACAACATTGTTTTTGTGTGTAAATCAGAGGCGTCTAAACTCTTTACAGCAAGTGTCACACACATAAAAAACAAAGTTGGAGGGGGGTGGGGCTCTTTAATATATTTGTGAGTCAAAATATGATAAACTATCCGTACAAAACATTTTAGCTCTGTGTAATAGCTGACAAAGTAAATGATATTTCACTGTGGATGCTAACTAGTAAACAACAACAAAGTGAATGGTCCTCAGGTGGAAGGAGGAGGCGAGAGGTCCACACATGGAGGGGGGTGTCAGAGGTGAAAGGTCAGCGTTCACAGACATGTTTCTCCAAATATTAAATGAAGATTCACGCAGGGCATGTTTCTAATCGGCATTGCTAACGGGGCTGACCTCTGACCTTCCCTGCTGGAAACCGTACGACCACCTCCACAGGACCTGACTGAGAACCCTGCTCTGTAAAAAAAAAAATTCTGTAAAAAAAACGGTCATCTACTGGCAGCTACGTTTGCCAAACGAAAACCATAAAATTAAAGTAAAACATTGTAAACCAAATAATGATCAAAAACATTATATTTACAGACATTTTCATTAAACGTTTTGCGGAAAAATATCGCAATTTTACAGATTTTTACTAAATTATTAAGATCAACCACCTTTAATAAAGTGAAGATGCGAACAGTTCTGCAGAAAAAATACCTTTATTCTACAGTTTTTCCAAATTATTACGACCAAACACCTTTAACGAAGTGACAATGCTGGCAGTTCCGCAGAAAAATACCATTATTTTACAGATTTTTTCTGAATTGTTAAGATCAACCACCTTTAATAAAGTGACGATGCGAACAGTTCTGCAGAAAAATACCTTTATTCTACAGTTTTTCCAAATTATTACGATCAAACACCTTTAATGAAGTGACAATGCTGGCAGTTCCGCAGAAAAATACCATTATTTTACAGATTTTTTCTGAATTGTTAAGATCAACCACCTTTAATAAAGTGACGATGCAAACAGTTCTGCAGAAAAATACCTTTATTCTACAGAGTTTTTCCAAATTATTACGATCAAACACCTTTAACGAAGTGACAATGCTGGCAGTTCTGCAGAAAAATACCATTATTTTACAGATTTTTTCTGAATTGTTAAGATCAACCACCTTTAATAAAGTGACGATGCGAACAGTTCTGCAGAAAAATACCTTTATTAGATTGTTAGTATGGACATAGACTTTTATATAACAAGCTACACATTTAATGAAAGATAATTACTGCAATTTTACATGAATTTGAAAGTAATTTAAGAAAACAGAAAATGCTATGTATAAATAATTTGGTATTTTTCTGTCAAAAAAATAGAAATATACATAGTTTGTCATTACTGGCATAATACTTAAAATAACAGGCGGATTGTTTATTTAAAGATAATGTCTTCAATTCTACAGTTTTATAAACTATTTTAAAAAAAAAGAAAAATTACAGTAGAAATTTAGAGTAAATTAACCATAAAAATAGGATTTTTTTTTTTACAGTGTGTGGATTTCTGCGGTCGAAAGTCAGAATGTTACTATATGACAAAGGATTACTTTGAACTACCATATCAATACGAGACATCTATTGATTTCGAATGGTTATTCATATCATTTGTGTATTTTTGCTGCATCTGCAAAACGCTATGATGCTACAAAGTTTTTTAAGTGAGGGAAAATTCTAAAATAGTGACGTCATGAACCCTTGTGTGATGTTCATATGGTTGTTACTCAGCCAGCGTTTCTGAGTCACAACAATATGAACGTTGCACGGAAAATTTCTCTGCCAGTTTCTGCATCCCACAGGGATTCTTCTTTTGTGTTTCCGCACCTGCGGTTCCCACACAAGGTTGCAACATTGTTTGCCAACACTGTCTGCTCTCATTTTCTCGCACATTTGACCCTCTGATGTTCTGTGTACCTACACTCTGTCCTCCTCCTGTCTAGGCCTGCTGTGTGTGTGTGTGTGTGTGTGTGTGTGTGTGTGTGTGTGTGTGTGTGTGTGTGTGTGTGTGTGTGGTACACAGAACATCAATTTCCACACTTCTATTAGCCCCGGGTCCACTGGACCCGGACATCTTATATGTAATAGAAATGTGTAGTGGGGGTGTATGGTGTGTGGTCATTTAAATATGTATTCTGATATATGTTCTTCAAAGAAAATGAGCCAAAGTCAGTGAGTCTCAGTTTGAAAAAACAAATTAATTGTATCATTTTTCTTATAATAAAAATTGAAAACGGGTCCCACAGACCCGAACACCACACAATATGGCACGACCTTATGGAATGTTTGATATGGCACTACCTTATGGCATGTTGACGATGAAAACACAACACTAATAAAGATATTGTCAAAATGTATTTAAAATTCCGACAAATGGACTATTATTGGTGTAAATAGATTTTATCTTATTAAAAGTTCAAGGTTGAAGTACCACTGATAGTCACACACACACTAGGTGTGGTGAAATTACTCTCTGCGTTTGACCCATCCCCTCGTTCCACCCCCTGGGAGGTGAGGGGAGCAGTGAGCAGCAGCGGTGGCCGCGCTCTGGAATCATTTTTAGTGATTTAACCCCCAATTCCAACTCTTGATGCTGAGTGCCAAGCAGGGAGGTAATAGGTCCCATTTTTATAGTCTTTGGTATTACTCGGCCGGGGTTTGAACTCACAACCTACCGATCTCAGGGCGGACACTCTAACCACAAGGCCACTGAGCAGGTGGCCTTATTAATGCTGTTTCCGAATAAAACAGTAAAAAAAAAATGAATAACTATAATAACAAGCAAGTCTTTGGAACAGTTCTTTAAAAGGAAAGAGCCATAAATACCATATAGATTGATGGGCACCCCCATAATGACCGCTAGTTGAGGTGAATAGCAGATGTCGATGATGATGATGAAGTATCAACAAAACCTCATGGAAAACATTAAAGTCCAAGCCAGCAGCAGAACAACTGAGAACCAAGGGCAAAGGAGAGAAACGGGGTCATGCGAAGGGTTCTACAGAGTCCAACACAAAATGTTGTGAGTGTGTGTTCTTGTATTCCTACCCTTCTTGAGACATCAACAAGAAAAAAGTACCTTCCATATGAGGACCGGTGAACAAGTTAGGACCCAAATCATGGTCCCAATATGGAAAACCATTGCATTTAATAGAGTGCCAAATACTAGAATCCGTGAACATTGCTCCAAAGTCAGGATTTTTTTGTTGATTTAATGTGCATACAAAATTAAACATGGACAGGTGCAAAGGCAGCAATATATGATAAAACAAAACGGCAGCTAAAGAAGGACTTCCCTATTCAGCCCCGAAAAAACCCGCCAGGTGAACAGCTGATTTTACGACTTCCGGTGCTGACGTAAGACAACCCGCGTCCCATATGTGACCATAAGATGAACAAATACACTAAAATTATAGTGGCCATTAACAGTTAGCTTCTACAGCTGGGTTGCCCAAAGTGCGGCCATCTGTGGTCCGTGACTCGTTTGTCATCGGCCTTAAGCACATTACAAAAAACAAAAAAATAGCGATCTCATTTGCACCCCTGGTGGTGAAGTCTATCAAAATTTGGGTGGTCCCAAAAATGAGGGATTTTTCAAATTGACTGTGTGTTGGTTTTAAAAGTGCTCCCCCTCTGGTCAACATATGAAATAACAAGCGCGTGTAAATAAAAATAATGTATATAGAGGCATACTGTAATAACTTGAAGTAAATAACGAAGATTGAAAACCTATTACAAACAAACAATTCTAAACAAAATAAATTAACCAAAAGCAGTCTTTTTCTCACAATGTGTCGACTTTTTTGTCATAAAATTAGGAACAATTTCTCACATCTGTTCTGTTTCTGTAATATTGCAATATTATCTCATAATATTATTACTTTTTCATGTAAAATTATTACTTTTTAATGCAAAATGGTGACATTTGTCATATCAAATTCCGACATTTATCACAATATTGCCAATTTTTTGTGTGAAATGATGGCTTTTGTCATAATTTTGCCAAGTAAAATTCTGAATATTATAATATTGGCAAAAAGTTTTCTTTTAAAATTGTGACTTTTGTCGAGTAAAATTACAACTCTTTTCATAAAATTGAGGAAAATGTTAAGCTTTTCTTGTACCATTGCTGTTATTGAGTAAAATTCCAACTTTCATCATAATATAGCACAAATGTTTAGTTTCTCTTTTGACTTGCATTGAGTAAAATTACGACTTTTATTATAATACTGCCAAAATTCTTAATTTTTCTTGTGAAATTCCAATTATTTTTTTACAACAACCTTTTTTATCTTTGTGTGGTATGTATGTATTATTAATTTTGTAAATGCAAATCTTTAAATATCTAGAAAGGGTGGTTCTAAAGAGGTAGGCATCTTTCTCAGGTCTCAAGAAAGTAACAATGTATCGACTTTTTTCTTATAAAATTAGGAACAATTTCTCACATCTGTTCTGTTTCTGTAATATTGCAATATTTTCTCATAATATTATTACTTTTTCATGTAAAATTATTACTTTTTAATGCAAAATGGTGACATTTGTCATATCAAATTCCGACTTTTATCACAATATTGCCAATTTTTTTGTGTGAAACGATGACTTTTGTCATAATTTTGCCAAGTAAAATTCCGAATATTATAATATTGCCAAAAAGTTTTTCTTTTAAAATTGTGACTTTTGTCGAGTAAAATTACAACTCTTTTCATAAAATTGCGAAAAGGTTAAGCTTTTCTTGTGCAATTGCGACTGTTATTGAGTAAAATTCCAACTTTCATCATAATATAGCACAAGTGTTTAGTTTCTCTTTTGACTTGCGTTGAGTAAAATTACGACTTTTATTATATAATACTGCCAAAATTCTTAATTTTTCTTGTGAAATTGTGACCTTTTTCTTGTGAAATTCCAACTATTTTTTTACAACAACCTTTTTTATATTTGTGTGGTATGTATATATTATTAATGTTGTAAATGCAAATCTTTAAATATCTAGAAAGGGTGGTCCTAAAGAGGTAGGCATTTTTCTCAGGTCTCAAGAAGGTAACAATGTGTCGACTTTTTTCTTATAAAATTAGGAACAATTTCTCACATCTGTTCTGTTTCTGTAATATTGCGATATTTTCTCATAATATTATTACTTTTTCATGTAAAATTATTACTTTTTAATGCAAAATGGTGACATTTGTCATATCAAATTCCGACTTTTATCACAATATTGCCAATTTTTTGTGAGAAATTATGACTTTTGTCATAATTTTGCCAAGTAAAATTCCAAATATTATAATATTGCCAAAAAGTTTTTCTTTTAAAATTGTGACTTTTGTCGAGTAAAATTACAACTCTTTTAATAAAATTGCGATAAGGTTAAGCTTTTCTTGTGCAATTGCGACTGTTATTGAGTAAAATTCCAACTTTCATCATAATATAGCACAAGTGTTTAGTTTCTCTTTTGACTTGCGTTGAGTAAAATTACGACTTTTATTATAATACTGCCAAAATTCTTAATTTTTCTTGTGAAATTGTGACCTGTTTCTTGTGGAATTCAAACTAATTTTTTTACAAGCTTTTTTATATTTGTGTGGTATGTATATATTATTAATGTTGTAAATACAAATCTTTATATATCTAGAACGGGTGGTCCTAACGACATAGGCATCTTTCTCAGGTCTCAAGAAGGTAACAAATACAAGTGTGTGTGTGTGTGTGTGCACCATCGTCATCCTTAGTGACAGGAAGATTGAGGCTGTAAGCGACACATTTGGGCTTTGTGTCATGATAGCATGTTATTAGCACACACACACACGCACACACACACACACACACACACACACACACACACACACACACACACACACACACACACACACACACACACACACACACACACACACACACACACACACACACACTGTCTGCTGTCATTTGATCCAAAACAGGAACCATCTTTTGTCTTAAAACACGTTTATAAATGCGCCAACAAGCAGACAAGACAGTTTGTCCTGAAACAATATTTGTTTTGTTTCCTCTGAAAGCTGTTTAAACACGTCTGACATCGCCCAGAATTTATTCTTACATTTATAACCTGACTGATCTTCATGCAAATCATCAAAACACAGGCTCTAGGTCAGAAAACATCAAAGTTATAGCATCAACTCCGGGCTAACTCCGCCGCCACATGTCAACATTAGCCCGTCTTTGCTCGTGTTTGCACCACAACTATTTTACTCTTGAACGACCTTGTCCCCATTTTCCGCCCTCCTTGAAGGCCACAACACGCCATGACATCATCACGGGGGTGAGACGCCGCATACTAAATGTTCTCACACCTGAAATGATGTCTTTAATGGAGCTCTGCAATCGAAATGTCTACAGGTGGGTAGAGTAGGCAAACTTTGTACTCAAGTAAGAGTACAGTTACTTTAAAGAAATGTGACTCGAGTAAAAGTAAAAAGTAGTCATCCAAATAATTATTGTAAAAGATTAATTAAGTATTCAGAGAAAAAACAACAACTACTTAACTAGATGAGGCAATTCCTGAAGGAATTGCGTGTGAATGCTCCAATGCGGAAGTTGAACTGAACTGCTGACAGAATGTAGTGTGAATGTAAGAATAGTTTGAATGTTGAAGAGTTTGAATTTCCAGGAGAAACGGAATTTGTTATGGAACTTGGGAAAGTTTTAGTTGGACGAGTGCAATGTGTTGATGTTGGAATGGCTTGAATAGGTTGACGAATGTGCGAATTCGTCATTCAAAAAGTGCCAAAGATACTCCATGTACATTTCGTGATTTGAATATTAACCAAGTAGGGGCAGCATAGCGGTAGTTGTTAGAATGGCCGGTGGTAGAGTGCCAGCAACATGAGGGTTCCAGGTTCGATCCCCGCTTCTGCCAACCTAGTCACTGCTGTGGTGTCTATGGGAAAGACACTTTACTCACCTGCTCCCAGTGCCACCCACACTGGTTTAAACGTAACTTAGTTATTGGGTTTCACAACGTGAAGCGCTTTGAGTCACTAGAGAAAAGCGCTATATAAATATAATTCACTTCTCGGCAAGGATCATGAGACATTTTTCCTCTTAATGGGAATATATGAACACCCTAGCAGTCATACTTGCCAACCCTCCCGAACTTTCCGGGAGACCAATCAAAAAGTAACCACAGAACACTATCCGTATAGTGTTCTGTGGTTACTTTTTGGTTGGCCAACGGTTTACGTTGTATTGCGCACCCTGACGGCAAGTGTGGGAGTCGGTTCTGAAGTATGAAGTAAAGAGACGTAACTTCATCACCTCGCCTGGTTATTGACTCCAACCCAGAATATTACACTGCCCATACCTACGCTCCTTCAAAGGCTGTGCTACTGGCTGCAAAGCATTGCACTTTCAAATACAACAATGAGTAGAGAGGAGGGTTATGTGTGTATATATGTGTAAATAAATGAACACTGAAATTCAAGTATTTATTTTATTTATATGTATATATATATAATAAAATACGTATATATATATGTATGTGTATATATATATATATATATATATATATATATATATATATATATATATATATATATATATATATATATATATATATATATATATATATATATATATATACATACACTACCGTTCAAAAGTTTGGGGTCACCCAAACAATTTTGTGGAATAGCCTTAATTTCTAAGAACAAGAATAGACTGTCGAGTTTCTGATGAAAGTTCTCTTTTTCTGGCCATTTTGAGCGTTTAATTGACCCCACAAATGTGATGCTCCAGAAACTCAATCTGCTCAAAGGAAGGTCAGTTTTGTAGCTTCTGTAACGAGCTAAAGTGTTTTCAGATGTGTGAACATGAATGCACAAGGGTTTTCTAATCATCAATTATCCTTCTGAGCCAATGAGCAAACACATTGTACCATTAGAACACTGGAGTGATAGTTTCTGGAAATGGGCCTCTATACACCTATGTAGATATTGCACCAAAAACCAGACATTTCCAGCAACTATCACTCCAGTGTTCTAATGGTACAATGTGTTTGCTCATTGGCTCAGAAGGCTAATTGATGATTAGAAAACCCTTGTGCAATCATGTTCACACATCTGAAAACAGTTTAGCTCGTTACAGAAGCTACAAAACTGACCTTCCTTTGAGCAGATTGAGTTTCTGGAGCATCACATTTGTGGGGTCAATTAAACGCTCAAAATGGCCAGAAAAAGAGAACTTTCATCTGAAACTGGACAGTCTATTCTTGTTCTTAGAAAGGAAGGCTATTCCACAAAATTGTTTGGGTGACCCCAAACTTTTGAACGGTAGTGTATATATAGCTAGAATTCACTGAAAGTCAAGTATTTATTTAATATATATATATATATATATATATATATATATATATATATATATATATATATATATATATATATATATATATATATATATATATATATATATATATATATATATATATATATATATATTAGGGCTGTGAATCTTTGGGTGTCCCACGATTCGATTCAATATCGATTCTTGGGGTCACGATTCGAATCAAAATCGATTTTTTTTCAATTCAACACAATTCTCGATTCAAAAACGTTTTTTTTCCCGATTCAAAAGGATTCTCTATTCATTCAATACATAGGATTTCAGCAGGATCTACCCCAGTCTGCTGACATGCAAGCAGAGTAGTAGATTTTTGTAAAAAGCTTTTATAATTGTAAAGGACAATGTTTTATCAACTGATTGCAATAATGTACATTTGTTTTAACTATTAAATGAAACAATATATATATATATATATATATATATATATATATATATATATATATATATATATATATATATATATATATATATATATATATATATATATATAAAAGAAATACTTGAATTTCAGTGAATTCTAGCTATAAATATACTCCTCCCCCTTAACCCCCCCCCCCCCCCCCCCCCAAATCTCCCTAATTTGGAGGTCTCAAGGTTGGCAAGTATGCTAGCAGTCTGCATCCTGATGACAGCCGACATTGTATAGTAAGTGATGGTTTATTATGTTTGTTGGTTCTCATGAAGTCTGCAGGGAGCAAAAATCAGTGATGACGAAAAAAAATAGCCAATGTTGTGATGCATTTTTTTAAACGAATGCGCTTAAAATGATCAAAATACGTAAATATTAAATGTTATTATATATGTGCCTGTTACTACATTACATATATACTTACATCATGTATAGAAAACCCTAATGGAAGTGTTTGGATGTTTTTGTTGGGGCTCTATAGGCAGAATTGAACGGCTCCCATAGGCTCCATTTTAGGTGGACTTTTGATCCCATTTATTTAATATTTAGAATGCATGAAAAAAACAAAAACGATAGGCAAAAGTCCCCTTTAAAGTCAGTTGCCATTGCGATCTTACATCTCTTTCTTAAGCCTGTTTGACTATTGTTAGCATCAGTAATTTATCCTGGAAAATAAATGTTATTTCCCGTTAACGGCGACCAGGGGACGACCTGGATCACCTGACGTTTAGCGAACGTGTCTTGTTTGTATTTGACAAAATTTTACAGCAATAACAATATAGAAAATGCTAACAAACAGCAATATCAGCAAACGGGGTGGTTAAAAAAAACGAGCTAACAAGCTGACATTTGGCCGATAGCGCCTCCTAAGGTTCAAATCGTCACTACGCGGCAAAAAGTTGTTGCGTCTTGGTCGTTTGGTAATCAGGACACTTTGGGTGTTGTTCGCTTGTATTTGTGTATTTTGTAGACACGTGATTGAAAGCAGCGATGATTGTCCAATGATGGACTGTGGAAGAAGTTAGCAGGCTGGAGGACCATAATTGGATTTGGAGCGTGATGTCTTCACGTGTGTGTGTGTGTGTGTGTGTGTGTGTGTGTGTGTGTGTGTGTGTGTGTGTGTGTGTGTGTGTGTGTGTGTGTACAGAGAGGCTGCATTGGCTGCATGGCAAAATGAGAATGGATGGCATTGTAATTACGGAATAGAGATATCCACACACTGTGAAATTAGACAAAAAAAAAAAAAAAACTCCCACAGGCTGTAAAGGGAAAGCGGTTGTCATGGCGATGAGATGTAGGGGCCATTGTGGTGTGTTTGCTTGTTTTGTTGTTTTTAAAAAGACAGAAGTCAATGAGCGTCACTTTGTGCCTTTTAAACAGCCCCAACGTGACCTTCCGCACACGCAAGCCATCAATAATGACATTTTAGTGACAAACATTGACATTTACGGTCGTGTCAGCAGCCAGGAAGTGTCAGTTTAAACACGGCAGAGCTGCGTTCAATGACGTCCAATCGTTTTCAAACAAGTATTGTCAATGAACACAAACATCGCCAGTTGGAAACTGTATTTTTCCAAACAAGAAGAAGCTTAAAAAAAACATTTAATGTGTAAAAGATGACGGTGCTTGTGTTTGTTGTTAAACATGCTGCTGTTGTCGTCCATCGCTTGAGACTGGAGATGTCCGATAATGTCTTTTTTGCCGATATTCCGATATTGTCCAACTCTTAATTACCGATTCCGATATCAACCGATACCGATATATACTGACGTGAAATTAACACATTATTATGCCTAATTTTGTTGTGATGCCCCGCTGGATGCATTAAACCAGGGGTGTCAAACTACTTTTAGATCGGGGGCCACATGGAGAAAAATCTACTCCCAAGTGGGCCGGACTGGTAAAATCACGGCACGATAACTTAAAAATAAAGACAACTTCAGATTGTTTTCTTTGTTTAAAAATAGAACAAGCACATTCTGAAAATGTACAAATCATAATATTGTTGGTTTTTTTTTACACCTACATGTTGCGGTTAATAGTATTTCTATCTTTATTTGTCGTTATTTATTCTTTCTGAATAAATTATGTGATAATGTTCATCGGTCAACTCATTGGTGTTAATTTCCAATCTATTGAGACAAAAAAACAATATCAAAATCAAATTACAGGATGTTATGTATGTAGTTTGATCATTTTCCTCACCCGGTGCACTAACATCATGTGTTTTTTTGTTTGTTTTTTTACATACGTAGCATCATCTACAAATATACAAATAATTGCTATTGCGACATCCAGTGGACACACTTAGAACAACTGTTTCTTTCATTCAAAAATGTTGGCTCATTTTTATATTTAGCAAACTCATCCCGCGGGCCGGATAAAACCTGTCCATGGGCCTGATCCGGCCCGCGGGCCGTATGTTTGACACCCCTGCATTAAACAATGTAACAAGGTTTTCCAAAATAAATCAACTCAAGTTATGGAAAAAAATGCCAACATGGCACTGCCATATTTATTATTGAAGTCACAAAGTGCATTATTTTTTTTTAACACGCCTCAAAACAGCAGCTTGGAATATCGGACATGCTCGAGGAGGTTGAGGTGGGGGGGGGGTAGGGGTTAGCGGGGGGTGTATATTGTAGCGTCCCAGAAGAGTTAGTGCTGCAAGGGGTCCTGGGTATTTGTTCTGTTGTGTTTATGTTGTGTTACGGTGTGGATGTTCTCCCGAAATGTGTTTGTCATTCTTGTTTGGTGTGGGTTCACAGTGTGGCGTATATTTGTAACAGTGTCAAAGTTGTTTATACGGCTACCCTCAGTGTGACCTGTATGGCTGTTGACCAAGTATGCATTGCATTCACTTGTGTGTGTGAAAAGCCGTAGATATTATGTGATTGGGCCGGCACACAAAGGCACGCCCCCAATATTGTTGTCTGGGTGGAAATCGGGAGAAATTCGGGAGAATGGTTGCCCCGGGAGATTTTCGGGAGGGGCACTGAAATTCGGGAGTCTCCCGGGAAAATCGGGAGGGTTGGCAAGTACGGTATGACTGGGAGACGCAACTGCTCTGTACTTCTCCCTACGTCCGTGTACCACTCCGTACAGCGGCGTTTTAAAAAGTCATACATTTTACTGTTTGAAACCGGTACTGATAATTTCCGATATTACATTTTCAAAGCATTTATCGGCCGATAATATCGTCAGTCCGATATTATCGGACATCTTTTCTTGAGACTGTTGTGTTCTGTAGGAACCAATATGGCCGACAACAACCATGTTCTAGATAGCTAGCTAGCCATCGAGCTAACACAGTGGGCTTATTACGTGTTGCTGTTTATCCGCCTTGTTGCATCAAAGTCTGCGACAAAACAGTCAGTTTGTAATAGTAAACATTACTGTTAGGACTGGGTATCGTTTAAAAAATGTTCGATACCAGTACCAATACCAGTACCCTTAAAACGATACCGATGCCAACTGAGTACTTCATTCGATATTAATCATGTGAAAATAATGCAATGGGTTGCGTAATTTTCACCTCTCCTCCCCATTCAAGATTTTTTACACGAATACATTTTGAAAGTGCTCAAATATTTATTAAATAACTGTACAAACATGCACAACAAAGTATTATTTCGGCTGTGTAATTAGCGAGCAAGCTAAGCTAGCGTTAGCACACATGCCTACGACATGCCCAAAACGATTTACTTGACAATCTGTTAGTTTTGGACTCCTTTAGTTCCTGTTTGTGCACCTCTGAGTTTGTTTTGGTCGCCATGGTTGCTCATTGTGTTCACCTGTCTCTGATTAGTGTTCGCCCGCTCACCTGCTTCTCGAGCACTAATCAGAGGCATTATTTAAGCCTACCTTTGCCGGTCAGTGGGCCTGGCGTCATTTTTTGCTACATGCACCTGTTACGTGAGTTCTGCCTCGTCTCTAGTTTATGCTAAGTGTTAGCTTCTATGTTTCCTGCGCTAAGTTTTTGCCTTAGCTTCCCGTGTGTTAGGCACGCTTGCCTTTGTTGTGTGCCTGTATTTTGTAAGTTGGATGATTCATGAGGAATAATTCATATCCTACCTCACGCTTTCGTCCGGAGTCGTCCGTCTGCATTTCGGGAGAACGAACCCCGCAGTAAGCTGCGAAAACCCCGACGTGACAACAATACATGTTTTAACACACGAAAGGATGAGCACTGTTAACATGGTAAGTAACCATTTATATATTACCTGAAGTTATCGGCGGTTGAGCAGTGTCCTGTTGAGATGACGACGACGATGCTGGTGTTGGTTTTTAAACGCAGTACAGTTCTCCACCCTTAAGTTTGCTCCGTGCTTGATGAGGTGTTTAATCATATTGCTAGAATCCCCCGTTTTCCCCGAAATAATCATGCCGCATTGTATGCATTTATTTGTACCCGTAACTGTCATGTATTGGTTATCCATCTGGTCACATGACCAGGAACAGGAAACGGATTTGTTTTTAAGGTACCAGTTGTTATGCAACACCACACACATGTGACGGAGCCGGCCGGCAGTGTGATGTTCCTGTCGGTCAGTAATTAATAATAAACATTCTAAAGGATACTAAGCTTTGTGTATTCAATTCAGTGGTAAGATTGACACACAACAGTAACCATACCTTTGACCGTTTTGCTGCCGGCATCTCAGAATGATGGCCAGCCAATTGTGCACTGCTTCAACCCGCTTTACCGCCATACAAACTATTGTTGTTGCGGCGGCGGACCAATCACATGGCGCATTGAATCGAAGAACGCTTGCAGTGATTGGCTGCGAGCAAAACCATAGAAACAGTCATTTTTTCTTGATCTGGGTAGAAAAAGAACCGATTGCAGGTATCGGTTGACAGACGCAGTTTCGATACTACTTGGTATCGGGTTGTTTCGGTCGATACCTGAAAGGTATGGAGTACCGATACCCAGCCCTAATTACTGTAGAGTAGTGCAACTGCTACTGCTACTGTTTACAGATTAGCATTTAGTTCAGTTACAACACTAATGTTTGCTAGTAGTAGTATTTATATACGCTTTGTTAGTATTTGTGTTAGTGCAAACTTTACTACCTTCGTTGTCAGCACTAACAATATGGTAACTTAAAGGCCTACTGAAACCCACTACTACCGACCACGCAGTCTGATAGTTTATATATCAATGATGAAATGTTAACATTATAACACATGCCAATACGGCCGGGTTAACTTATAAAGTGACATTTTAAATTTGCCGCTAAACTTCCGGTTCGAAACGCCTCTGAGGATGACGTATGCGCGTGACGTAGCCCGGCGAACACGGGTATGCCTTCCACATTGAAGCCAATACGAAAAAGCTCTGTTTTCATTTCATAATTCCACAGTATTCTGGACATCTGTGTTCGTGAATCTGTTTCAATCATGTTCATTGCATTATGGAGAAGGAAGCTGAGCAAGCAAAGAAGAAAGTTGTCGGTGCGAAATGGACGTATTTTTCGAACGTAGTCAGCAACAACAGTACACAGCTGGCGCTTCTTTGTTTACATTCCCGAAAGATGCGGTCAAGATGGAAGAACTCGGATAACAGAGACTCTAACCAGGAGGACTTTTGACTTCGATACACAGACGCCTGTAGAGAACTGGGACAACACAGACTCTTACCAGGATTACTTTGATTTGGATGACAAAGACGCAGACGTGCTACTGTGAGTATGCAGCTTTGGCTTCTAAACATTTGATCGCTTGACCGTATGTGCGCAACTTTTTTTTGCGTATGTACGTAACTTTTTTTAAATATATAAACTTTATGAACTTTGGGTTAGGTGAACGGTCTTTTGGGCTGAGTGATTGTGTGTGTTGATCAGGTGTTTGAATTGTATTGGCGTGTTCTATGGAGCTAGGAGCTAGCATAGGAGCTAGGAGCTAGCATAACAAACACGCAGGTGTTTTTATGCAGGATTAATTTGTGGCATATTAATTATAAGCCTGGTTGTGTTGTGGCTAATAGAGTATATATATGTCTTGTGTTTATTTACTGTTGTAGTCATTCCCAGCTGAATATCAGGTCACCCCCGGCTCTCACAGCATCTTCCCTATCTGAATAGCTTCAACTCCCCACTAGTCCTTCACTTGCACTTTACTCATCCACAAATCTTTCATCCTCGCTCAAATTAATGGGGAAATTGTCGCTTTCTCGGTCCGAATCTCTCTCACTTCATGCGGCCATCATTGTAAACAATAGGGAACTTTGCGTATATGTTCAACTGACTACGTCACGCTACTTCCGGTAGGGGCAAGCCTTTTTTTTTATCAGATACCAAAAGTTGCAATCTTTATCGTCGTTGTTCTATACTAAATCCTTTCAGCAAAAATATGGCAATATCGCGAAATGATCAAGTATGACACATAGAATAGATCTGCTATCCCCGTTTAAATAAAAACAATTCATTTCAGTAGGCCTTTAAGAGGACCCTTGGAGCAGATATAAAAACAAAATATCAGTGAGATTGATTGTTAGAAACAATTGTCTTAAACCCACATTAACTTTATTAACTAACATATAGGCGTTCCTCTGCGATTGGGCCGTCTTGTCAGAGAACATTCCGGCATGCTTTCAGGTATGCGACCACACCTGCTGCGTTACGTAAAACCTTACGCTAAATACGAAGAGAACATTCCTCAATCGAAAGTCAAAGTGCCCCAGGAGGACGTAATGACCGCCTTAGATCCCCCCTTAACCCGCTTGGTGTGTCTGGAAGGAACATCCATCCATCAAGAGACACCTACGCTGTCTGGTCAGCAGGAGACGAACGGCCCACTTGGACCCACAGAGCTCTTCATCAACGTCTGGAAGACGTTTATTATAGTAGACAAACATTCCTGCAACGTTAGAGAAAGTACGTCTTATCGAAATACTGTGTCCCGATACTTCAGTGACCCTCACGTCAGGTCACTGACATGACACGTGACACAGGAGCTACATTGAAGAAGTACCTTGACACCTTGAGTGTCCATACCGAGCGGAATGGTTGCCACGGTAACACTGTAGCAATACCACAATAAACTACAAAACGTGAATGCATAAAAGCTGAAGCCGAACTGAAATGCTAACAGTTATCATGCTAGCCAGATAATGTCAGGTAACAAGAAATATGACTTACCGTATTTCCTTGAATTGGCGCAGGGAATATAGTATTCGCACGTCTAGAATTACTGCCGGGTCAAACTCGTTTCTCAAAATAATTAACGCATGCTTGGCCTTATCGCCGGTTTATTATTGAAGCTGGATCAAATTCGTTTCGCAAAATATTAATTTTATTATCGCATGTCTATAATTTTCGCCGGGTCAAACTCGTTTCGCAAAATATTTAGCATATGGCTAGAACTTCCACCGGGTCAAATTCGTTACGTCACGAGTGACGCATCTGTCCTCATTTTCAAAATGGAGGAAGCTGCTTTCAGTAGTTTACAATCGCACAAAGGAAAAAAGATAAAGAGCTTTTCAGTAGGATTTAAGGTCCAAGCTATTGAATACCGGTACAATATGCTAAAGAGAACAGTAAGCAGCTATGTTTTATTAATATACCGTAGATGCGTGTGTGAAATACTTATAAGTCATTAAATGACTCCCGCCTCCTGGTGGTAGAGGGCGCTGCCGCGCTAGTGATCCTTCTTGCGACTTCCGGTACTGCAGAAGAAGTGAACACACGCAGCAAGAGATTTTTTTTTTTTTCCTCTGCCTGAACTTTTAACATGGAGGATTACGTATACGTATCTAAAATAAAACAGTTTTCTAAACTGGACTTTCAATCGAAGCAGGAGGTAATAATTAAAGGAATATCTCCATCGAAACAGAGACTTTTAAAACTGAAGAAAGAAAATAAGGAAGACTTCTATAAACAAGTTATCGATGCTTTTGGTCAGAAGGAGCTGCAAATGGACTCCATTTATAAGTACAGGTAAGACCATAATAACGTTTTTTTAATTAAATGTGCTTTTCATGATGGTATGCTTACATCACACTCAAAGCGCACGCCTAAATTTTATGGATTCCTTTTGGTAAACGCCGGAGTGAGAAGAGGTTTTAAAATAATTACCGCATGCACGGCCATCCCGCCGGTTTCCGGTAAACGCAGGAGTGACAGGAGGTTTTAAATTAATTAACGCCCCTGCGGCTATTCAAGGAAATACGGTATCTGTTTGTATGTTTCAATTAGCATATATATATGACTCCGAGGTGTATATCTTCAAAAATATCTTACAAGCTACCATATTAATGTTTGCATGCTAACAGTAAGCATGCGTCAAGTGCCGAAATATGACTTTGAAGTACACATCTGCAAAATTAGCCCATAAAAAAATCTTGCATGTTTATCTTGGCATGCTTACATGCTAACATTAGCATGCTAACAGTTGTGCTGCGTCAAGTACCAAAATATCCATCCGCGGGGGCAGCAGCCTAAGCAGGGAAACTCAGACTTCCCTCTCCCCAGCCATTTCGTCCAGCTCCTCCCGGGGGGATCCCGAGGCGTTCCCAGGCCAGCCGGGAGACAGAGTCTTCCCAACGTGTCCTGGGTCTTCCCCGTGGCCTCCTACCGGTCGGACGTGCCCGAAACAAATGTGGGATTTTGTGGAATATAAAAAAATGCTAACATACGTGTCATCAATGTGCTAAACATTTTGAAAGTGGAATGGTTTGAATTGATGAACAATGTGGGAGAAGTCAGACAACAAATGGGGCTGAATAATAATTAGACTTTAGAGAATTCACACGATAAATCATTCAACCCGTCTGAAAGCAAATAGAAAGCACACTAGGAGTGGTTTTTGTTGTTGTTTTTTTTACTGAGAGAACTGGACCAACTAGTAGTTCTGGTAACAGCGGTCCACCTGGATCACCTTTAGGACACAGGTCATGTGACACATTGTTGTAGCACCTTTAAATGGAGACTAGTTTCACCGTAGTGATATTCAAGACTAGACAAAAGCGCCATTGATGGCATCTGGTTCTATCCTGGTGAGTTAACGCTGTTGGCGTCTCATTTTGACATCGGAGTGGTTAGCACATTAGCATCAGGTACATGTCAGCAGCTATATCAGGGGTGTCAAACTCATTTTAGATGGGGCGCCACATGGAGAACAATCTACTCCCAAGATAACTTAAAAATAAAGACAACTTCAGATTGTTTTCTTTGTTTAAAAATAGAATAAGCACATTCTGAAATTGTGCAAATCATAATGTTGTTGTTTTTTACACTTACATGTTGCGGTTAATAGTATTCTATCTTTATTTGTCGTTATTTATATTTTTTAGATAAATTATGGTGTTAATTTTCAATATATCAAGATTAAAAAAAAAATATCAAAATCAAATTACAGTATGTTATTTACGAAGTTTGATTATTTTCCTCGTATTTTTCGGAGTATAAGTCGCTCCGGAGTATAAGTCGCACCGGCCGAAAATGCATAATAAAGAAGGAAAAAAAAACATATATAAGTCGCATTTTCGGGGGACATTTATTTGATAAAACCCAACACCAAGAATAGACATTTGAAAGGCAATTTAAAATAAATAAAGAATAGTGAACAACAGGCTGAGTAAGTGTACGTTATATGACGCATAAATAACCAACTGAGAACGCGCCTGGTATGTTAACGTAACATATTATGGTAAGAGTCATTCAAATAACTATAACATATAGAACATGCTATACGTTTACCAAACAATCTGTCACTCCTAATCGCTAAATCCGAGAACATTTTATACGCCTAGTAGAGATGCGCGGTTTGCGGACACAACCGCGGACTCCGCGGATAATCCGCGGGTCGGGCGGATGCATGACGAAAAAAATCGATTTTGAATAGATTCGGGCGGGTGGCAGTTGGGGCAGCACGGTGGCAGAGGGGTTAGTGCGTCTGCCTCCCAATACGAAGGTCCTGAGTAGTCCTGAGTTCAATCCCGGGCTCGAGATCTTTCTGTGTGGAGTTTGCATGTTCTCCCCGTGACTGTGTGGGTTCCCTCCGGGTACTCCGGCTTCCTCCCACCTCCAAAGACATGCACCTGGGGATAGGTTGATTGGCAACACTAAATTGGCCCTAGTGTGTGAATGTGAGTGTGAATGTTGTCTGTCTATCTGTGTTGGCCCTGCGATGAGGTGGCGACTTGTCCAGGGTGAACCCCGCCTTCCGCCCGATTGTAGCTGAGATAGGCTCCAGCGCCCCCCGCGACCCCGAAGGGAATAAGCGGTAGAAAATGGATGGATGGATGGGTGGCAGTTGAACCAATTCAGAAAAAAAAAATACATAGTTAAATGTTGTTGGGGGGGGGGTGGGGGGGTTTTTGTAGGGGAAGAAATTTGGCGTGACACGTCCAATAAAGTCACAAAGTTGCCGGGGGTCCTTAACCCGCACACGACTGTCCTGTTTCGCGCCTGTACAAGTATCCTTGCAGCGACGGGCAGTCAAAGCCGAAGTGCTATCGATCGCTGTCAATGACGTAAGAGGAAATATGACCCCGGAAGTAAATGGGGGGGGGGGGGGGGTTGTAGGGGAAGAAATTTGGCGTGACACGTCCAATAAAGTCACAAAGTTGCCGGGGGTCCTTAACCCGCACACGACTGTCCTGTTTCGCGCCTGTACAAGTATCCTTGCAGCGACGGGCAGTCAAAGCCGAAGTGCTATCGATCGATGTCAATGACGTAAGAGGAAATATGACCCCGGAAGTAAATGGGGGGTTTGTAGGGGAAGAAATTTGGCGTGACACGTCCAATAAAGTCACAACGTTGCCGGGGGTCCTTAAACCGCACGCGACTGTCCTGTTTCGCGCCTGTACAAGTATCCTTGCAGCGACGGGCAGTCAAAGCCGAAGTGCTATCGATCGATGTCAATGACGTAAGAGGAAATATGACCCCGGAAGTAAATGGGGGGGGGGGAGGTTTTTGTAGGGGAAGAAATTTGGCGTGACACGTCCAATAAAGTCACAAAGTTGCCGGGGGTCCTTAACCCGCACACGACTGTCCTGTTTCGCGCCTGTACAAGTATCCTTGCAGCGACGGGCAGTCAAAGCCGAAGTGCTATCGATCGATGTCAATGACCACGGAAGTAAATGGGGAGGTTTTTGTAGGGGGGAAGACATTTGGCGTGACAGCTGCAGCAGTGCCTGATGAATAATTACCTGTTTCAAAGAGTGCTGCTCGTTTTTCGTATGTGGGTAACAACATTTAACTATGTATTCTTTGGCACGCATTGAATGTCTCTGCTGCATTGGATCAGTGTCCTTTCTTTAACAGGAATGCCTTGCATCGTCTATATTAGATATATAACAACGGGCGGGTGGCGGGCGGTTGTGGTTTTGATAAAATGTTAGTTCGGGTGGATGGCGGGTGGATGACGACTTCTGTGATGCGGTTGCGGATGAAATAATTGCCTATCCGCGCATCTCTAACGTCTAGTCTCTTACGTGAATGAGCTAAATAATATTATTTGATATTTGACGGTAATGTGTTAATCATTTCACACATAAGTCGCTCCTGAGTATAAGTCGCACCCCCGGCCAAACTACGAAAAAAACTGCGACTTATAGTCCAAAAAATACGGTACTAACATCATGTGGTTTATTTTGTACATATGTAGCATCATCTACAAAGATACAAATAATTGCTATTGCGACATCCAGTGGACACATTTAGAACAGCAGTTTCTTCCATTCAAAAATTTCAGGTTAATACTTGACAAACTCATCCCGCGGGCCGGATAAAACCTGATCCAGCCCTAGGGCCGTACGTTTGACACTCTTGAGCTAAATGCTAGCCAGTGATATTGTGGCAGATATGTTTATAAAAAAAAGTCTGCAGGCTATAGAGCGTTTTCTACTCGGGCTCCAGTACTCTGGAATGCCCTCCCGGTAACAGTTAGAGATGCTACCTCAGTAGAAGCATTTAAGTCCCATCTTAAAACTCATTTGTATACTCTAGCCTTTAAATAGACCCCCCTTTTTAGACCAGTTGATCTGCCGTTTCTTTTCTTTTCTGCTCTGCCCCCCTCTCCCTTGTGGAGGGGTAGTTACACAGGTGCCATGGATGAAGTGCTGGCTGTCCAGAGTCGGGACCCGGGGTGGACCGCTCGCCTGTGCATCGGTTGGGGACATCTCTGCGCTGCTGACCCGTCTCCGCTCGGGACGGTCTCCTGCTGGCCCCACTATGGACTGGACTCTCACTATTATGTTAGATCCACTATGGACTGGACTTTCACAATATTATGCTAGACCCACTCGACGTCCATTGCATCCAGTCTCCCCACATATGCGGTCATCTCCAAGGTTTCTCATAGTCATTCTCATTGACATCCCACTGGGTTGAGTTTTTCCTTGCCCCGATGTGGGATCTGAACCGAGGATGTCGTTGTGGCTTGTGCAGCCCTTTGAGACACTTGTGATTTAGGGCTGTATAAATAAACATTGATTGATTGATTGATTGATATAAGTTAGCATGCTAGACAGTGAGTTTACAGTCTGGGCTTCTAACCTACTAGATAGTTGTGTCCTTGGGCAAGACACTTCACCCTTGCTCCTGATGGGTGCTGGTTAGCGCCTTGCATGGCAGCTCCCGCCATCAGTTTGTGAATGTGTGTGTGAATGGGCGAATGTGGAAATAGGTGTCAAAGCGCTTTGAGTACCTTGAAGGTAGAAAAGCGCTAAAACAAGTATAACACATTTCTCATTTATATTTATTATTAGATAGACTAGTAGGTTTGAGCAAGGAACGTGACTAAACTGCGCTACATTATCACACAATCGCAGCTACATGTTGCAAGCTTTGCATTAGCAAACGTGATAGCAGTGACGTGATAGCGTCTCGATTTTGGAATGGCAGCTAAATGCTAACATAAGCATGTTGGTAGGTACATGGTAACAGCTCAACTTTGTATGGCAGCAGTAACATGTTAGCAAATTCACATAGCTACGAGTTAGCAGCTACATGTTAGCAACTTCACAAAGCTAAAAGTTAGCCGTTACATGTTAGCAAATTCACAAAGCTACAAGTAGCAACTTCACAACGCTACAAGTTAAGAGCTACATGTTAGCAAATTCACAAAGCTACGAGTTAGCAGCTACATGTAAGCAAATTCACAAAGCTACACGTTAGCAGCTACATGTTAGCAACTTCACAAAGCTACAAGTTATCAGCTACATGTTAGCAACTTCACAACGCTACAAGTTAGCAGCTACATGTTAGCAAATTCACAACGCTACAAGTTAGCAGCTGCATGTTAGCAAATTCACAACGCTACAAGTTAGCAGCTACATGTTAGCAAATTCACAACGCTACAAGTTAGCAGCTACATGTTAGCAACTTCACATAGCTACAAGTTAGCAGCTACATGTTAGCAAATTCCGAAAGCTACAAGTTAGCAGCTACATGTTAGCAAATTCACAAAGCTACAAGTCAGCAAATTCACAAATTTACAAGTTAGCAACTACATGTTAGCAACTTCACATAGCTACATGTTAGCAGCTACATGTTAGCAAATCCACAAAGCTACAAGTTAGCAAATTCACAAAGCTACAAGTTAGCAGCTGCATGTTAGCAAATTCCGAAAGCTACAAGTTAGCAACTACATGTTAGCAACTTCACAACGCTACAAGTTAACAGCTACATGTTAGCAACTTCACAACGCTACGAGTTAGCAGCTACATGTTAGCAACCTCACATAGCTACAAGATAGCAGCTACATGTTAGCAACTTCACAAAGCTACAAGTTAGCAGCTACATGTTAGCAAATTCACAACGCTACAAGTTAGCAGCTACATGTTAGCAACCTCATATAGCTACAAGTTAGCAGCTACAAGTTAGCAACTTCACAAAGCTACAAGTTAGCAAATTCACAAAGCTACAAGTTAGCAGTTACATGTTAGCAAGTTCACAAAGCTACAAGTTAGCAGCTACAAGTTAGCAAATTCACAAAGCTACAAGTTATCAGCTACATGTTAGCAAATTCACAAAGCTACAAGTTATCAGCTACATGTTAGCAACTTCACAACGCTACAAGTTAGCAGCTACATGTTAGCAAATTCACAACGCTACCAGTTAGCAGCTGCATGTTAGCAAATTCACAACGCTACAAGTTAGCAGCTACATGTTAGCAAATTCACAACGCTACAAGTTAGCAGCTACATGTTAGCAACTTCACATAGCTACAAGTTAGCAGCTACATGTTAGCAAATTCCAAAAGCTACAAGTTAGCAAATTCACAAATTTACAAGTTAGCAACTTCACATAGCTACATGTTAGCAGCTACATGTTAGCAAATCCACAAAGCTACAAGTTAGCAAATTCACAAAGCTACAAGTTAGCAGCTACATGTTAGCAAATTCCGAAAGCTACAAGTTAGCAACTACATGTTAGCAACTTCACAACGCTACAAGTTAACAGCTACATGTTAGCAACTTCACAACGCTACGAGTTAGCAGCTACATGTTAGCAACCTCACATAGCTACAAGATAGCAGCTACATGTTAGCAACTTCACAAAGCTACAAGTTAGCAGCTACATGTTAGCAAATTCACAACGCTACAAGTTAGCAGCTACATGTTAGCAACCTCATATAGCTACAAGTTAGCAGCTACAAGTTAGCAACTTCACAAAGCTACAAGTTAGCAGCTACACGTTAGCAAATTCACATAGTTACGAGTTAGCAGCTACATGTTAGCAAATTCACAAAGCTACACATTAGAAGCTACATGTTAGCAAATTCACAAAGCTACAAGTTAGCAGCTACATGTTAGCAACTTCACATAGCTACAAGTTAACAGCTACATGTTAGCAACCTCACATAGCTACAAGTTAGCAGCTACATGATAGCAACTTCACATAGCTACATGTTAACAGCTACATGTTAGCAAATTCACAGAGCTACACATTAGAAGCTACATGTTAGCAAATTCACAAAGCTACAAGTTAGCAGCTACATGTTAGCAACCTCACATAGCTACACGTTAGCAGCTACATGATAGCAACTTCACATAGCTACAAGTTAGCAGCTACATGTTGGTCAATACAAAGCTTAAATTTAAGTATATTATAAGTTGACGTGTTTGTGTTCTGACTGTTAACCACTGCAGGGAATAATACTCATTGCCCTGCGGGAGATAGCGTCCATTAAACAAAGACTTCCTGTTGCTGTTGGCCCGACGTTGGCCGCATGAGAACCACAGAAAGAAAAAAGAAAAAAGTCACATGGATCCAATAAAAGCTTCTTTATGGACTTTCCCATAGAAAATACATTCACACATAAATGACAAACATCGTTATGGCAACAAAGAGGAAAGGAAGCTTCTGGCATGTTTGACACAGACAAGTCACATGGCAAATTAAAAGAAATAAAAAAATAACTAGAATATTCTAGCCTCTACGTCTTTTTATTCTCCATACGAGGATGACGAAAGATGAAACACAAGCAATTTTATTATTATTATCATCATACGTTTTTTTTGGTCCCCTTTGAAAATGGAGGCCCTCGTTATAAAAGCTCTTAGTGTAAAAAAAAAAAAAAAAAAAAAAAAAAAAAAAAAGCTAACAATGGCCTCCTTGTGTGACAAGAAGGCAGGCCTGTCGCCGCGTTCTTTGTGTCAGCGCTTTAAACCCGTCGAGCTGGTCGTCTGGTGGCCGAGACGCTGACTCACACCTTATTGATAAATCCCCACGCGGGACGACCACGACGACGTTCACTACACGGTAGTGAACCTGCACAGCCCACTGCGTTGACGTTGACTCAAAAAAAACAACAAATTACAAAACACGTCTTGTCGTTATTTTAAATGTGGCGGGGGCGGGGGGGGGGGCGAGGTGGAAATGTACGCCGTAAAGCTATTCCGTGTGTGTGTGTGTGCGCGTGTGTGTGTGTGTTGTGTAGAAGAGGGCAAGGCCACTTATGTAAGGCATCAGTAAGGTCAACAGTGCATTTACAACACAAACAACAAATTAAAACAAAAGAAGCCTGCAATGAGGGACACTCGCCGAGCGACGTTAGTGGTATTCCCAGACGTACGCCTTCTTCTACGGGATGAAAGTAGCCACTCCTCCTCCGTCCAACCTCTCCTTTCGACCGTTTTGCACGACAGCCACAAACGTGTGACATTCTCACGTGGAAAACGTTCAAAAAGTTTGGACAAAACTATGAAAAGAGTGTAGTATGCATGCCAGGCCACTATGTGGCGACGTATAATTTTGTGCTGTAAGCAATGACGTATTTGAAACGCCCCAGTATGGATGAAAAGGTTGATACAATTTCGGACAGTAATTATGTAATTGCACAATAAAAATGTTTGATGTGTGTTACTGTCCACACTGCAAAAAGTCAGGTGTTTAAAAACAAGAAAAAAAATATACGGAAAATAGGGGTATTTTATTTGAACTAAGCAAAATTATCTGCCAATAGAACAAGGAAATTTGGCCTGTCAAGACATTCCAAATAAAGTAAAATTAGCTAACCTCAATGGACCAAAAAATACCTTTAAAATAAGTATATCCTCACTAATAACAAGTGCACTTTTTCTGGTACAAAAAAAAAAAAAGAGACCTTTTTGCTCAATATTTTGAAAAATATTCTTCAGTTAAGTGCTAGTGCCATTATCTTGACATCATGATATGCGCTCGGCATTACATTTCTTGAAACCAGCAAACTTATACTAAAAACTAATTTATTGTTTTTAATGGAAAGGCAACCGCTTGTTACTCTTGGGGTCTCCTAGCCACTCAGGCAAATCATATGGTCTAAAAATGCATTTTTCCATGGATAACATGACATCATCGCACCAAGTGCGTGCTCTTTCAGTCAATTAGTGCGCATATATACAGCCCGGCCCCCGGCCAAATTTTTTTAAATTGTAATTTTGAGGAATTTATCTGAATGTGCATGAACTATTCCTGTTCAAAATTGTTAGAAATGTCACATGTTAAATGTTTAAATATTAACTGTCAGTTTACTGTACTGTGCCAACTGTACTACTATATGAGTACGTGTTTTCTATTGGTTCATTGAAAATAAAACAGCAAAGTCCATTTGGCTGTCATCTGTTTTAATTATGAGACACAATTTTGTCAAAATCACGTTTTGTTTTTTCATGCTTGAAATAAAGAAATTATTACTTTGGAAAAAGTAGTTTTATACTTGTGAGTGTTGATGACACAGCTTTGCAACAGTTGATATTCTAGTTTCAAGCATGTTTTACTCAATATAGGTCATCAAATCTCAGCAACAAGCTGTAATATCTTACTGAGATCATTTAGGACCAAAACCCTTAAAACAAGTAAAACACTCTAACATAAAATCTGCTTAGTGAGAAGAATTTTCTTATCAGACAGAAAATAAGCAAATATCACCCTTATTTGAGATATTTAATCTTACTTAGATTTCAGTTTTTGCAGTGCAGGGGTGTCAAACTCATTTTAGATCTACTACCAAGTGGGCCGGACTGGCAAAATCACGGCACGATAACTTTAAAATAAAGTCAACTTCAGATTGTTTTCTTTGTTTAAAAATAGAACAAGCACATTCTGAAAATGTACAAATCATAATGTTTTTTTTTTTACACTTACATGTTGCGGTTAATAGTATTCTATCTGTATTTGTCGTTATTTTATACTTTCTGATTAAATGATGTGATAATGTTCATCAGTCAGCTCATTGGTGTTAATTTGCAATCTATCAAGATAAAAAAATAAATAATATAAAAATCAAATTACAGGATGTTATTTATGCAGTTTGCTCATTTTCCTCGACTGGTGCAAAAACTGGAATCTAAGTAAGATTAAATATCTCAAATAAGGGTGATATTTGCTTATTGCAGATTTTATGTTAGAGTGTTTTACTTGTTTTAAGGGTTTTGGTCCTAAATTATCTCAACATGCTTGAAACTAGAATATCAACTGTTGCAAAGCTGTGTCATCAACACTCACAAGTATAGAACTACTTTTTTAAAGTAATAATTTCTTATTCAAGCATGAAAAAAAAATCATGATGCCGAGCGCATATCATTATGTCAAGATAATGGCACTAGCATTTACTTAATTTAAGAATATTTTTCAACATATTGAGCAAAAAGGTCTTTTTTTTTTTTACCAAGAAAAGTGCACTTGTTATTAGTGAGAATATACTTATTTTAAGGTATTTTCGGGTTCATTTTCAGCTAATTTGACTTGTTTCGGAAAGTCTTGACAAGCCGAACTTTCTTGTTCTATTGGCAGATAATTTTGCTTAGTTCAAATAAAATACCCCAAATTTTTTGTCTTTTTTTTTCTTCTTGTTTTTGAACACTGAATTTTTGCAGTGTATGTAGCATCATCTAGAAAGATACAAATAATTGCTATTGCGACATTTAGTGGGACACATTTAGAACAGCAGTTTCTTTCATTCAAAAATTTCGGCTAATTTTTTATACTTGGCAAATTCTTCCCGCGGGCCGGATAAAACCTGCCGTACGTTTGACACCCCGGGTTTAGTCGCTACAACAATAAATGGCGGAAGGAAAACTGCCATCATGAGGACTACGGTCAAAATTAGGTCATATTTTCATCCAATTATGGTGATAGTATGACAACGCCCACAGATGAATAAATACGGGATCTTCTGTCACGGGTGTAATCCGTCAATTTTGCCCCAAAACGAGCACGAGTTTTGTTGGCCGGGCCCGCGGCATATTGTCGAAATAAAATAAAGAACGCTATGGCATTCAGAATGTAGGGGGAAAAAAAGAGCAAAAACAAAAAAGCTAAAATTTGACATGAATAACAATGCACTTTTGTCACCTAAAACACAAAGTTTTGTCTTTAAATATTAAAAATATGTTTAAAAAACGTTTTTTTTTTGTTTTTTTTTTAAATAAATTAAGAAAATATCAAAAATGGCCCCTGCATGTTTCGGCTTTTCAGTACGTGGCCTTTTTAGTGGAAAAAAGTTAGGACACTTCTGATCTCGAATATCGCATTTGTTCCATGTAAAAAGTTCTACGGATGTTATAAAACACTTGAGTATTTTACCGGCCAATTATGCTCAGCAAGAACGTGTACTAAGTAGTACAAAGTAACCAAGTCTACGGGTAGTAGTTAGCATGCTGCCAAAAAAAAAAAGATTACGAAAAAATACATCGCCGAGATTTGTTTTTAATTTTGAGAAGATTTGTCTAAAGTGCCTTATTTTGTGAAGGTGATGCTTTTTTTTTGAACATGGGTTAGGGTGTAAAAAAAAAAAAGTATTTAAATCGGAATCGTGATTCTTAATCCGATTTTTTTTTAAAAATCTATTCCTGACAATTATTAATTGCTTAAAAAAATAATTAAAATCAAATCTTGAAAATTATGGATTGATTATTCAATTAATAAAAACATGTTTTTAATTTGTTTTTAATTTTGAGAAGATTTGTCTCAAGTGCCTTATTTTGTGAAGGTGATGCTTTTTTTTAAAAACATGGGTTAGGGTGTAAAAAAAAAAAGTACTTACATCGGAATCGTGATCCTTAATCCGATTTTTTTTTTTTTAATCTATTCCTGACAATTATTAATTGCTTAAAAAAATAATTAAAATCAAATCTTGAAAATGACGGATTGATTATTCAGTTAATAAAAACATGTTTTTAATTTTGAGAAGATTTGTCTTAAGTGCCTTATTTTGTGAAGGTGATGCGTTAGGGTGTTAAAAAAATCTACTTACATCGGAATCGTGATTCTTAATCCGATTTTTTTTTTTTTTTAGCGATTCTTGACAATTATTAACTGCTTAAAAAAATAATAATTAAAATCAAATCTTGAAAATGATGGATTGATTATTCAATTGATAAAAACATGTTTTTTTTAGCTGATCTTCGAGCTTACTCAGCACTCTAATAATCAGTAACCTGTTTGACAATGTTTTATAATGTTTATACCAAATAATATATTGCGAGAATCCGTTTGAATCGAGAAATCGATTCTGAATCGAATCACGAGTTGTTTGGTGAGGTTTACATGCGCAAGCTCCCGTCTATTTACAGCCGAGTTGTGAAGTCGCCGACGTTTGCAGCGGCGGTTGTCATGGAAACGTGTGCCAAACAAGCGAGTTTAAAAAAACAAAAACAACGTAGTGGCGTCGCTGCGAGTGTACGTAGTTTGCGTCATGGCACGGAGGACAAAATGAGCTTTATAGTGTGTATGTTTTCAGACAGGCTATGTTATACATTGCACATTTATTAGCTGCACTTAAAAAAAATGTAAAAAAAAAACAAAAAAACCTTTCGCCTCTTTCTTTTTTCGTTTTGTTCTTTTTCTAAATAAGCAAGGAGCCGTAGTTCCACCTCCAGGTCACAGGGGGCACACTTTTTTCGTTGCAAACAAACAAACAAGCCCCTTTCACCTCTGCTTTCTCTCTGCATTCATTCGCAGACAATAGACGGCATTCACGCGCACGTCCGCATGCACGCTCCATGGCAGGCATCCATCACAGTCCAAACACACGCACCCCCCCCACCTACAACTCCCCAATAATCCTCCATGGTGGGTGGGGGGTGGGGGATTAAAAAAGCCATACAGAAGAGTTTCTTCCCGTCCTCACTACATCATTCAAGAGCCGTCTCCACAGCGAGGCACTGAGCACGGTGCAAATGATAGCCTGCCTTGACTTCTTCTCTTCCTTCCTGCTTTTCCACTCAATGGAACGCCGTGATTCCCCCCCCCCTCACGAGGGCAGGGGGGACGCCCCGGCCTCGCCTTTGTCGCACAGGTCAGGAAACATCCGCCCGATTCATCCCGCAGGGCCTTCCACGCCAACGCCGCCTTAGATGTGGCGCTTCATGTGCAGCGCCAGGTGGTCGGAGCGGGAAAAACACCTGCAAAAAAAAAAAAAAAAAAAAGTAGGACTTTAATATTTATTCATCTTGTTGAAAGAAAAAAAAACTTTTTGTGTCTCAAATGAAATACTTCAATTTTGTTTTATTTTTTTTGTCCTGTCCGGCTACTCAGGCAAATCATATTGATTAATGTAGATGCCCATATTTGCTGTGCAGATTTACTTTACAAAAGAGAAATGTGGGCTACTTCTCTTTTTTTAGGGTCCGCCCTGTACCCTGTACAAAGGACTCCCTCACCTACAATTCATAATTTCACTTCTTCGGGCGAAAACCAACAGGAAGTTGGCAATTTCCCCTTCAAGACAAAAAATGACTAAAAACACTAATTTTTGATTTTTGAGCTGTAATTTGACCCCCTTAAAATACTTAAAAACTCACCAAAATTCTCACACACATCGGGACTGGTAGAAATTGCGATCTAAAAAAAAAACCGAACCCCAAAACTCAAAATTGTGCTCTACATAATTTTTGCAAAAAACAAAGAAAAAACTGCTCCTCAGAGGAAAACTCAGACAAAACTGCTTGTAACTTCCGGTAGGAACGTCTTAGAGACATGAAACAAATACCTCTATGTAGGTCTCGCCTAGACCTACATTTCATAGATTGATATCCTTCAGCAAAAATCAACAGGAAGTTTGCTATTCCTCCTTCAAAACAAAATTTTTGTTACAACCGGTCACCAAACATCAAACGTTATCTCCTCTGAGCGCGTTTGTCGTTTCGGCTTCAAGCGGTTTTGATTTTACGTGCCTTCAAAGACCCGCAGCACTAAAGTTGCTCCAGTGCCAAAAATGACAACGTAAAATGCAATTATGTCTTTTTTGTCCTCAAAATTCTACACACAATACCCTGTAATGACAATGTGAACTCAGACACAACTTCCTCTAACTCCCAGTACGAATATCGTAGAGACACGAAACAAAAACCTCTATGTAGGTCTCACTCAGCACTACCACTGGACAAAAGTATTGGGACACCTAGGACTAGCACCTGCCAAAAAGCGGACCCGACCAATGCTGATTGCAGCTTTAATTATTATTATTATTATTATTCTTTCTTCCGCTCCGTTGCGCACTACTTTGACCCCCTTAACATGCTTCAAAACTCACCAAATTTTTGACACACATACAAAAACTGTGCCAGATCAAGTTATTCAAAAACCAAACCCCAAAAATCAAAATTGCGCTCTAGCGCCCCCTAGGAAAAAACAACACTAAACTGCCTGTAACTCCCACTAGGAAGGTCGTAGAGACATGAAACAAAAACCTGTATGTAGGTCTCACCACTTAGACCTACAATTTCATAATTTCACATCCTCGGGCAAAAACCAACAGGAAGTTGGCAATTTCCCATTTTAGACAAAAATGTACTAAAAACACTCCTTTTTACGCCGTTGACCTCTAATTTGACCCCCTTAAAATACTTCAAAACTCACCAAACTTCTTACACACATTGGGACAGTTAAATATTGCGATCTAAAAAAAAAAACCCCCCCAAAACTCAAAATTGTGCTCTACATAATTTTTTGAAAAAAAAAACAGAGAAAAACCTGCTCCTCAGAGGAAAACTCAGACAAAAATGCTTGCAACTTCCGGTAGGAACGTCTTAGAGACATGAAACAAATACCTCGATGTAGGTCTCGCCTAGACCTACATTTCATAGATTGACATCCTTCAGCAAAAATCAACAGGAAGTTTGCTATTCCTCCTTCAAAACAAAATTTTTGTTACAACCGGTCACCAAACATTAAACGTTATCTCCTCTGAGTGCGTTTGTCGTTTCGGCTTCAAACGGTTTTGATTTTACGTGCCTTCAAAGACCCGCAGCACTAAAGTTGCTCCGGTGCCAAAAATGACAACGTAAAATGCAATTATGTCTTTTTTGTCCTCAAAATTCTACACACAATACCCTATAATGACAATGTGAACTCAGACACAACTTCCTCTAACTCCCAGTACCAATATCGTAGAGACACGAAACAAAAAACCTCTATGTAGGTCTCACTCAGGACTACCACTGGACAAAAGTATTGGGACACCTAGGACTAGCACCTGCCAAAAGGCGGACCCGACCAACGCTGCTTGCAGCTTTAATTGTATCTGACATTATTAAATGGATTTATATTAATGTTTGGCACAGCCGGACCGTAGCAGGAGAGACGTCAGAGGGGGAAAAGTGCAAGGACAAGAGGGGGATAAGACAGAGAGACAACAACAACAACAACAGAACATCATCAGCAAATACGATTTGCACAAATATGATGGTAAAAGTGATAGCAAAGAAGCAGTTAGTGAAGTAAATATTAATAATACAGAAATGACAATGAGCATTATTACACTACAAATGGAGCAATACAAATACCAATAGCAATAGCACTATTGATAATGAATAACAACAATAAATACCTCTATTATCAACTATACAATTGTCAAGTGCAAAAATACATATACAGTATGTAATGGTAACTTGTAATACAAAAGAAAGCAGATAAATGGAAGGGAAGAAGGAGAAGCGAACTGTATTAACCTTGTAGATTGTTATAGTAACAATAGGTTAAGCTTTGTCCGTGTGCCATGTGTTACCCAGTTTCCCCTAGGGCGGGGGTAGGCAACCCGCGGCTCTAGAGCCGCATTAGCGCTGCCCTAGTGGCTCTCTGGAGCTTTTTCAAAAATGTATGAAAAATGGAAAAAGATGAGGGGAAAAATATATATTTTTTGTGTTAATATGGTTTCTGTAATAGGACAAACATGACACAAACCTCCCTAATTGTTATAAATCACACTGTTTGTATTAAACATGCTTCACTGATTTGAGTATTTGGCGAGCGCCGTTTTGTCCTACTAATTTTGGCGGTCCTTGAACTCACCGTAGTTTGTTTACATGTATAACTTTCTCCGACGTGTTTTATGCCACTTCTTTTTCCGTCTCATTTTGTCCACAAAACTTTTAACGTTGTGCATGAATGCACAAAGGTGAGTTTTGTTGATGTTATTGACTTGTGTGGAGTGCTAATCAGACATATTTGGTCACTGCATGACTGCAAGCTAATCGATGCTAACATGCTATTTAGGCTACCTATATGTACATATTGCATCATTATGCCTCATTTGTAGGTATATTTGAGCTCATTTAGTTTCCTTTAAGTCCTCTTAATTCAATGTATATCTCATGACACACTATCTGTATGTAATATGGCTTTTAATTTTTTGCGGCTCCAGACAGATTTTTTTTGTATTTTTGGTCCAATATGGCTCTTTCAACATTTTGGGTTGCCGACCCCTGCCCTTGGGCAACAACATTAATATTTGTTTGATGAAATGTGATTATATGAATGAGTGTATGTATGCATATGTTCTTGTATATGTACAGTATGTGTATATGTATGTTTGTACAGTGAATATATATGTACAGTACGTGTATATGTATGTTTGTACAGTGAATGTATATGTACAGTATGTGTATATGTATGTTTGTACAGTGAATGTGTGTGTGGATGTATGTACCGTGAGTGTGTATGTACTGTATTTGTGTATTTATGTGGGGCCGTAGGTACCTATGTATGTGGGTAAGTACTAGAGATGTCCGATAATATCAGGCTGCCGATATTATCGGCTGATAAATGCTTTAAAATGTAATATCGGAAATTATCGGTATCGGTTTCAAAATTATCGGTATCGGTTTCAAAAAGTAGAATTTATGTATTCTTAAAACGCCGCTGTGTACACGGACGTAGGGAGACGTACAGAGCGCCAATAAACCTTAAAAGGCACTGCCTTTGCGTGCCTGCCCAGTCACATAATATCTACGGCTTTTCACACAAGTGAATGCAAGGCATACTTGGTCAACAGCCATACAGGTCACACTGAGGGCGGTCGTATAAACAACTTAAACACTGTTACAAATATGCGCCACACTGTGAACCCACACCAAACAAGAATGACAAACACATTTCGAGAGAACATCCGCACCATAACACAACATAAACACAACACAACAAATACCCAGAACCCCTTGCAGCACTAACTCTTCCGGGACGCTACAATGTACACCTCCCGCTACCCTCCCTCCACCTCAACCCCACCCCCCAACCCCAACCACCTCAACCTCCTCATGCTCTCTCAGAGAGAGCATGTCCCAAATTCCAAGCTGCTGTTTTGAGGCATGTTAAAAAAAAAATGCACTTTGTGACTTCAATAATAAATATGGCAGTGCAATGTTGGCATTTTTTTCCATAACTTGAGTTGATTTATTTTGGAAAACCTTGTTACATTGTTTAATGCATCCAGCGGGGCATCACAACATAATTAGGCATAATAATGTGTTAATTTCACGACTGTATATATCGGTATTGGTTGATATCGGAATCGGTAATTAAGAGTTGGACAATATCGGGATACTGGTAAAAAAGCCATTATCGGACATCTCTATTAAGTACCAATGTGTGTGCGTATGTATGTATGTATTAATGAATGAATATACGTATGTGTTATTGTGTGTATGTGAGTATGTATGTGCATGAAATACTCCTATAAGTACACTTTACTATGTATACTATGCACACTGTGTACTTAGTGTTCGTAATAACAGCGTGAGCAATGCCGTTACTTTTACTAGTAACGAGTGATTTAATTAATTACTTTTAAGTCTGTTTGATAGCTTGATGTAATGTGGCACGCTACTTTTGATGTGGTTTTATGTCAACAGCAAGACCGCGTCGTAAGTGCAGCGAGTTCAATGCGGGAAATATCTTTTCACTGGTGAGAGCAACAAGCAGCACCACACTAAAATCAAACAGGAAGAGACACCATCACGCTGTGACACAGCAGACGACAACATGCGCACACGTACACGATGGGAATAACGAACGACAAAGCAATGATTGAAGTGACAAACTCGCCATCCAAGCAATACACCGTTTGTTGACAAAGACACGACAGCTCACGGAAGCACATGCAATCTATTTATTAACCGGCGCTACCGCAATCCGGTGAAAAGATTAAAAAGAGCTGGCGTCAGACTGCCGCTGCTAACTGCTAAAGCTAACAAACACAGCTCTGCTGAAACCCTCGATGACATCACACGCCACTTGGCAACAGGCTCCGCCTTTTAAAAGCACAGACACACACACACTGCTCTATTTGAAATGTCTATCAACTGCAAATGCCCGATATTCAAATGTTTTTAACGTAACGTATTAATTACATTTATTTAAGAATAATTCAGTAATTCAATTAATGTTTTAGTAAAGTAACGAGTAACTATAATTAGAGATGTCCGATAATATCGGTCTGCCGATATTATCGGCCGATAAATGCCTTAAAATGTAATATCGGAAATTATCGGTATCGTTTTTTTTATTATCAGTATCGTTTTTTTATTTTTGTTTTATTAAATCAACATAAAAAACACAAGATACACTTACAATTAGTGCACCAACCCAAAAAACCTCCCTCCCCCATTTACACTCATTCACACAAAAGGGTTGTTTCTTTCTGTTATTAATATTCTGGTTCCTACATTATATATCAATATATATCAATACAGTCTGCAAGGGATACAGTCTGTAAGCACACATGATTGTGCGTGCTGCTGGTCCACTAATAGTACTAACCTTTAACAGTTAATTTTACAAATTTTCATTAATTACTAGTTTCTATGTAACTGTTTTTATATTGTTTGACTTTCTTTTTTATTCAAGAAAATGTTTTTAATTTATTTATCTTATTTTATTTGATTCATTTTTTTAAAAAGTACCTTATTTTCACCATACCTGGTTGTCCAAATTAGGCATAATAATGTGTTAATTCCACGACTGTATATATCGGTTGATATCGGTATCGGTTGATATCGGTATCGGTAATTAAAGAGTTGGACAATATCGGCATATCGGATATCGGCAAAAAGCCATTATCGGACATCCCTAACTATAATTAATTACTTTTTAAAAGTAATTTTTAGAACACTGGCCAATTCTGCCCCACATCCAGTACCGGCATTTTTAACCTTTTTTACTTTGCTTTTAGTTTTGTCAAGGTTTGTTTGTCCCTCCAGTTCCGTTACGTAGCCATGATGGCGACTACTAGGGTGGTAAGTAGAGATGTCTGATAATGGCTTTTTTGCCGATATTCCGATATTGTCCAACTCTTAATTACCGATTCCGATATCAACCGATACCGATATATACAGTCTTGGAATTAACACATTATTATGCCTAATTTTATTGTGATGCCCCGCTGGATGCATTAAACAATGTAACAAGGTTTTCCAAAATAAATCAACTCGAGAGCATGAGGAGGTTGAGGTGGGCGGGCTTGGGGGGGGGGGGGGGGGGGGGTAGCGGGGGTGTATATTGTAGCGTCCAGGAAGAGTTAGTGCTGCAAGGGGTTCTGGGTATTGGTTCTGTTGTGTTTATGTTGTGTTACGGTGCGGATGTTCTCCCAAAATGTGTTTGTCATTCTTGTTTGGTGTGGCGCATATTTGTAACAGTGTTAAAGTTGTTTATACGGACACCCTCAGTGTGACCTGTATGGCTGTTGACCAAGTACGCATTGCATTCACTTGTGTGTGTGAAAAGCCGTAGATATTATGTGATTGGACCGGCACGCAAAGGCAGTGCCTTTAAGGTTTATTGGCGCTCTGTACTTCTCCCTACGTTCGTGTACACAGCGGCGTTTTAAAAAGTCATACATTTTACTTTTTTAAAACAGATACAGATAATTTCCGATATTACATTTTAAAGCATTTATCGGCCGATATTATCGGACAGACTAGTGGTAAGTGTTCATCAAATGCACATTTATGAGTGTTTCAGGCACAACCACAGGGCACTGACTGTGTACTGCATTTCAATGCACTTCGCACTCATATACGACTATGTGTAAGTACGCTAAGTGTGCCAATTGACACAGCATTTGATAGCAACGTTAGCATGCTTTCACTCTTACACTGTTCCCTTTTAAATGCGGCGTCTATTGTTATACCCATCGCAGGGTTTCTCCTACATAGTCTGCTCAGTGGCCTTGTGGTTAGAGTGTCCGCCCTGAGATCGGTAGGTCGTGAGTTCAAACCCCGGCCGAGTCATACCAAAGACTATAAAAATGGGACCCATTACCTCCCTGCTTGGCACTCAGCATTAAGGGTTGGAATTGGGGGTTAAATCACCAAAATGATTCCCGAGCGCGGCCACCGCTGCTGCTCACTGCTCCCCTCACCTCCCATGGGGTGGAACAAGGGGATGGGTCAAATGCAGAGGGTAATTTCACCACACCTAGTGTGTGTGTGACTATCCGTGGTACTTTAACTTAATCTTTACCTTTACATGTAATTGATTGTGGTGCACCACAACAACAAAATAAACCTGCCACACCTTAAAAAGTTTTTTTTCCCACATTAAACTTTTTTTTTCTCTACATGAAAACAAATTTAAGTACCGTATTTTTTGGATTATAAATCACAATGGCCGAAAATGCATAATAAAGAAAGGAAAAAAAACATAAATGAGTCGCACTAGAGCAGTGGTCCCCAACCACCGGGCCGCGGACCGGTACCGGGCCGCACAAGAATTTTAAAAAAATAAATAAAAAAAATGTTGTATTTTATTTTTATGAAATCAACATAAAAAACACAATATATACATTCTATATCAATATATATCAATACAGCCTGCAGGGATACAGTCCGTAAGCACACATGATCGTATTCATTTATGTAAAAAAAACGGTCTGTGGGACAAATTTTGAAGCTTTGACCGGTCCGCAGCTACAAAAAGGTTGGGGACCACTGCACTAGAGTATAAATCGCATTTTTGGGGGAAATTTATTTGATAAAATCGAATAAACCAAGAATAAACATTTGAAAGGCAATTTAAAATACATAAAGAATAGTGAACAACAGGCTGAATAAGTGTACGTTATATGACACATAAATAACCAACTGAGAACGTGCCTGGTATGTTAACGTAACATATTATGGTAAGAGTCATTCAAATAACTATAACATATAGAACATGCTATACGTTTACCAAACAATCTGTCACTCCTAATCGCTAAATCCGATGAAATCTTCTTCCTCTGTGTCGCTTCTAAACAACTCTGCCAACTCCAAAGGTAGACAATGCGCCACTTCCTCTTCTATCGGTACGTCTAGTCTCTTACGTGAATGAGATAAATAATATTATTTGATATTTTTACGGTAATGTGTTAATAATTTCACACATAAATCGCTCCAGAGTATAAATCGCACCCCCGGCCAAACTATGAAAAAAACTGCGACTTATAATCCGAAAAAAAAACGGTAATACATTATGAATGTATAGTCTGTATAAAGTCTATTATTTACGTACTATTTGCCATAATAAAAACATCTCAAATATCCAAAAATATGTTTCTCTATGCTTTATTTTGAAAAAAAAACAACAAAAACATGCATATGCATCGCCTGTCAGCATAAGCGCTACAGCTGGCCGCGGACCTGATCCACCCTGGAATGAAGTTGGCACTCGACAATAGTAAGAAAGGAAAGTTGAAGAGAAAGGAATTCCAAGGTAATTAGATGCATTTCTTGTTCAAGCCTGTGTAAGCTACTCTAATTTTGACATTACTGCTGTCAAAATCGTGTGTATGGAGTGTGCATGTTGTCCCGTGTTTGTGGGGTTTTCTCCGGGTACTGTAGCTTCCTCCCACTTTCCAAAAATATGCACGTTTGCTTCATTGGAGAAGCCCCCATCGCCATATACAGTACCGGCCAAAAGTTTGGACACACCTTCTCATTTCAATGTGTTTTCTTTATTTTCATGACTATTTACATTGTAGATTGTCACTGAAGGCATCAAAACTATGAATGAACACATGTGGAGTTATGCACTTAACAAAAACAGATGAAATAACTGAAAACATGTTTTATATTCTAGTTCCTTCAAAATAGCCACCCTTTGCTCTGATTACTGTTTTGCATACTCTTGGCATTCTCTCGATGAGCTTCAAAAGGTAGTCACCTGAAATGGTTATCACTTTCACAGGTGTCATAGTTTTGATGCCTTCAGTGACAATCTACAATGTAAATAGTCATGACAATAAAGAAAACGCATTGAAATGAGAAGGTGTGTCCAAACTTTTGGCCTGTCCTGTATATAGTGGCACCCTGCATCTACAACATTCCATTAATGGATTGTGTACACATGTATGTTCTCGTGTTATTTTAGAAGTTTTGTTTACATCCGAGACACCTTCTAAGCTAATGTTGGCATGCTCGCCCTTAGAAAGCAAACCGAGAAAAAGCTTATATGCAAATATGGGGTTGAAAAAGTCTTTATGGAGCACTAAACCTCTCCTCATGCCTCCGTGTGGATTCAAACAATGAGCAACTTTTTTTTTTATTCAACTCCTTGACCTTGGATGTCATCCATACATCCATCACCGCAGCTCCTTTCTGTCTCATCAACGCAAAACATGAATCTTTGGAAGTCATGAACGCCGTCTGCAGTTTGCATCCAAACGACTCATGCAAGTTAACTCAAGTGAGTCAGGTCAGCTTTTTAAAGGTGGTAAACAAAGGTGGCGTCTGACCTGTCGCAGTGGCTGCATTTGAAGGGCTTGGCTCCGGTGTGCTTCCTGAAGTGACGCGTCAGCTCGTCGCTTCGTGCAAAACGCCACTCGCAGCCTTCCCACGAGCACCTGTACGGCTTCTCACCTGACACAAAACACAAAAACACTTCAGAAAGACATTCCTGGTGGTCCCAATCAAGAACGTCACATGATCGCACAATTTAAATGAGGGAAGAATAAGACTTTCTGAATCCCCTGTGACTCAGCAATTACTGATAATTGAATCATATCATAACATGTCGACACAATAATTGTCATTAAAAAGTTTGTCTTTTGTTTAAAAATTTTTTAAATAAAGGACAGACCGAAAAAGAGAATGTCTAACAATATTCAATTCAATTCAAGCAGTGATAGAAAGAATAAAATAAAATAATAAATCAAAATTAATTAAATTAAAAAGTAATAGTAAAAAGTTGAAACAAATGATTAAATAAATAAGCAGGTGTGAGGAAAAATAACGACAAAACACAGACTGGGCGGTAATGATGAAAAAATAAATTGTATATATAAATATAAAATATTTTGTCAAATAAAAAAAAATTGGATAAGTAGAAATTTTAAAAATAAAATGTGTGCATAAAATAATTTGAAATAAATAGAGATTCAAGATACATTTAATACAAATTAAACAACTGACAAAAACATTGTAGGATGCATTAATAAATACAAGAATGCATGAATAATGATTAACGAACGATAAATTCAAATTGTGGAAATTGGCAGGTTTTAGTGTACATTTGTATTTAATATTGTGCATGTTTTTTAGCAAGCAAATAATTAGCAAAGTAAAACTTTTTTTTGATTTGTACACATGTTGCCTTCACATCTGTGTTAAAACTTTTCATTTGAACAAAAAGTTCGCTTTTTTAAAAATTGCACAAAATAATAAAGCAAGAATCGTTTGTTTTAACATTTCTGAAAATACATTTCTATATGTTTGATCATTGTATGAAAAATAAAGCAAGAAGGTTTATTTCACACATTTTTTTAATGCTTTCACCCTTTTATGCATTAATATATTCTTTAAATTATCAAAAGAAAACTTGGTTGAGAATTGCATGTTTCCTCCACTTCTGTGGAAATCCTGTTATTATGTTTGTTTTATTTAAATTTAAAAATATATAATTCATATTTATATTGAATTATTGTTACTAAATAAAGCAAATATTGTTTTAATTTCTGAAAATACATTTATCAATCAATCAATGTTTATTTATATAGCCCTAAATCACAAGTGTCTCAAAGGGCTGTACAAGCCACAACGACATCCTCGGTACAGAGCCCACATACGGGCAAGGAAAACTCACCCCAGTGGGACGTCAATGTGAATGACTATGAGAAACCTTGGAGAGGACCGCATATGTGGGTAACCCCCCCCCCCCCTAGGGGAGACCGAAAGCAATGGATGTCGAGTGGGTCTGACATAATATTGTGAAAGTCCAACACATCAGCGAAAGTTATGAATGTTTGTTTTTTTAATAATACAAAAATAATATTAATAATACCCCGAGAGGGACAAGCAGTAGAAAATGGATGGATAATAATAATAATTATAATTAAATTAAAACAAAAAAATTTATTTTCAGCGTAATTTTTTTTACCTTACTTTTTGTCCAATAAACAATGAAGCAATATTTTTTATTTTATTTTTAATACAAAATAAAGCAATAATATTTTAGGTTAGTTTCTGTGAAGGCTTTGATCCAAATGAGGAATCTTCTTCTTTGTTTCACTGCTGTTCATCGTGTAAAGACGATGTTCTGACTATGCAAGCTGAAGGAGGAAAACAAGCCACCAGCTTATGTAACGTGTGTGTGTGTGTGTGTGTTTCCCATTAATAGTGTGTGGGGGCCTCTCATGGCTGGGAAGGATGCTCGGAATGCCACTTCCTCCGCTAATGTGCTGCGCGGCTGTAAACAGCTTGGCAGGGGTCGGAGGTGACGAGGGAAACTGCTCACATTTGAACCGAGACAAATGCCAGATTCCCTTTTTTTTTTTTCCCCCTCCATGTACAGCGTTCCCAGGATGAAACGTGAGCCGTGTTTGCAGGACACACATGCTCTTGTCTGCCTGTAAAGAACTGACTCCTCCCCCTCATGACATCATGTCACGTTACTGTGTGATGAGGTCACAGGCGACGACGGCATTCCCTCTGGAAGATATTCCAAGTATGTGGTAGCATTTTAGGGGGATGGGGAGGTCGGTGTTGTTTTTTTTACCTCCGATCTTTGGCGTCAGGACAGGAAGCTCGTTGAAATATTTGTATATTCTACTTTAAGCCACCATTCAAGAAAAAGCACAATAGTGAGTGTGTACCTGTGTGTGTACGCTGGTGTGCCTTCAGGTGGGAGCTCTTGGTGTACACCTTCCTGCAGCCGTTGAACAGACACCTGTGGACACGCCTCCTTCCGTCAGGCGACGCCTCCCCGCTGGCGAGCACCGCCCTCTCCGCGCCGGCGCCGCCCGTTCTGCCTTTCCCGACGGCGTGCAGCACAGTCTGTACGCCGGCCCACGCCTGGCCCGCCGAGCCCTCCTTGACCAGCTCGGGCGAGGACGGCGGCGTGCCGATGACGACGGCGCTGAGGTCGTCGGCGCCGTCGCCGAGAATGTCCGCCAAGGAGCCGGAGGGGAAGTCGAGGGCCGGGGAGAGCTCCTCGGAGCTGTCCGACGCCTCGCTGCTGGCGTCCGAATGGAAGCAGCCCACGTCCAGGTGCTGGGGGTCGTCCTCTTCCTTGATGAGCTTGGGGTCGGCATTCTTGTCGCCGCACGCCAACATCAGCTTGCTCCATAAGTCCTCCTGACTCTCAAACTTCAGCTCGGACGCCGACACGTACGGCTCGCTCTGGAGGTAGCGCTCCAGCTCCAAACATGTCTACACAACAAAAACAAAACATGGAGGTCACTTATGTTGTCTGCAGGTGTGTAGCAACATGTTCATTTGACTTAAGTAAAAACAATGTTTTTGTCAGTGTAGTTTTAACTTTGAGTTTAGTATTTCGATGAAGAAACACTACTTTTACTACGTTACATTTATGTGAATTCTGATTGCTACATTTACTTGCATCATTATAATTATTTATAATCTATTCAGTGTTTCCCATAAACTGTGAAGATACCTGTGGCGGCGGGGGCGTGGCTATGGGCGTGGTCACCATGACAGCATCGAGTAATTTGCATAATGTACTACAATGATATGATTTTCTCTAAAAAGGCTCAAAAAATGTATACTTACTAATTAATGATAACAGTTTTGTTTTAAACGTCCATCCATCCATCCCTTTTACAATATAATTACAACACTTTATGTACATATTTATATACAGATTTGAACAATAAGTTATTCACTGACATATATTTATTAATTGTGGTTCTTACAAAAAACATATCTTATAAAATATAAAAGCTAAAATGTCTCTTAAAGCTCTGCCCCTTTAATTAGTGCATACTAAATAATTTAACTTTAGCCTACTATTACAACCATATTATTTACCAGCAACATAAAGTGAAACAGAGGCAGAGGTGTCCTGCCACAGTCAGTAACAAATAAACAGAAAACAGTAGTGGTGGTAGATAGACACAGAGCTTCATCAAACATCTGATCCACTGAACAAAGAGCTCCAAAAATCTTGAACTTTAGACTGCCATCAGTTTTACTCCCTACACTTAACCATGTGTTTACTGCCTGCAGACTTTGCACCCTTTGTTATATACACATGTTGTGTTTCTAATATAAATACATTTAATAAAGTCAAATACCAATAAGGCAACAAGAGAAGTATCCTACACTTCTCTTTTGTAAAGTAAATCTGAACAGCCAATATGGGCATCTACATCAACTATATGATTTGCCTGAGAAGCTGGACAGGACAAAAAAAAACAAAAAAAACTTTAAAAAAATTTTTTTTTTAAATTTGTGGCGGACGTAATTCTTTCGTGGCGGGCCGCCACAAATAAATGAATGTGTGGGAAACACTGCTATTGATTACTGAATACGCCTTCATTTGCCTCGTTGAGACTTCTTCCGGTGGGTTTCACCAATCCAACGTAGGCACGGGTGACTCCATTCCACCAATCAAAAGTAGCCTGGAAGTCACATGACCGCGCTCAAACTACACATTGAAAAAAGTGACAGCTCCACACTGATGACTTACAAACTAGGGAAAAAACCCCACACAAAAACTCCACTTCCAACTAGAGAAAACACGTTGCGGTAAGTGGTGGATGTTTTCTTATTTTATGCCAGTCTTTCTCAAACTGTGGGGGGCACGGTGCAATGTCATGGGGGGCGTGTAACCTCGAATAGGATGAGCGTATGTCGCACATGGCTTCAGTGTAACCACGGTGGGGGACGAGGAAAGACTGGTGTGTGGTTTCCTTTATTTTTGATAAGCTTACAATGTTATGCAGAGGTGTTGTCATAACAAATTTATTGACAAAATATACTATTTTTAGTCATGTTGGAGAGTGGAAGGGGGGGCGCAATAGAAAATATTTGAGAAGCACTGTAATTTATGCCAACATTAGTCCTGTTATAACATCATAAGTGACTGTAAAAGGTGCATCTTTTGTAGTACACGCTGTCGTAGTGTCTCATCACACACACACGCGCTGACATACACACACACCAAGTTTGTTCACTGAATACTTACTTTAAATAATTATTTGAATGTACGTGCCACTAAAAGTGTCCAAGCACATATGTGCTGGACTGCTATTGTTTGATTGTATAGATCAGGGGTGTCAAACTCATTTAGATCGGGGGCCACATGGAGAAAAATCTACTCCCAAGTGGGCCGGACTGGTAAAATCACGGCATGATAACTTCAAAATAAAGACAACTTCTGATTGTTTTATTTGTTTAAAAATAGATCAAGCACATTCTGAAATTGTACAAATCATAATGTTGTTGTTTTTTTTTTTACACTTACATGTTGCGGTTAATAGTATTCTATCTTTATTTGTCGTTATTTATATTAAATAAATTATGTGATAATGTTCATCAGTCAACTCATTGGTGTTGATTTGCAATCCATCAAGATAAAACAATGATAAATTACAGGATGTTATTTATGTAGTTTGATCATCTTCCTCGACTGATGTACTAACACCACGTGGTTTATTTTACATTTGTAGCATCATCTACAAAAATACAAAGAATTGCCATTGTGTCATCGAGTGGACATATTTAGAACAGCACTTTCTTTCATTCAAAAATGTCAGGTTAATTTTTATACTTAGCAAACTCATCCCGCGGGCCGGATAAAACCTGGTGTAGGTCACGTCTACCTCCACTACCCCAGGTTTGCGCTATTGACCTATTAGTTGAAAATAATCAAGCTTGCCGGGGTAAACTACTATCATGTATATGATACATGTACATGATATGCCCACTATATTGATTTATATTAATAGTTAATCGATTAATTAACAGAGGCAATGGAGCGCAAATGGAGTGCAGTACCTGGTTACAACCAGCAGAGGTGCTGTTGGTTCAATCTTTACTAGTTTGATGTCAGAAGAAGCCCAACATGAGGTCCGTTACAGACTTCCACTCCAACAAACCACATTTTGATCCGTATTGATTAAATGCTTTAAAATGTAATATCGGAAATTATCGGTTTCAAAATTATCGGTATCGGTTTCAAAGAGTAAAATGTATGACTTTTTTAAAACGCCACTGTGTACACGGACGTAGGGAGAAGTACAGAGCGCCAATAAACCTTAAAGGCACTGCCTTTGCGTGCCGGCCCAATCACATAATATCTACGGCTTTTCCCACACACAAGTGAATGCTGGTCAACAGCCATACAGGTCACACTGAGGTTGCCTGTATAAACAACTTTAACACTGTTACAAATATGCGCCACACTGTGAACCCACACCAAACAAGAATGACAAACACATTTCGGGAGAACATCCGCACCGTAACACAACATAAACACAACAGAACAAATACCCAGAACCCCTTGCAGCACTAACTCTTCCGGGGCGCTACAATATACACCCCCCCCCGCTACCCTCTACCACAACCCCGCCCCCTCAACCCCGCCCACCTCAACCTCCTCATGCTCTCTCAGGGAGAGCATGTCCCAAATTCCAAGCTGCTGTTTTGAGGCATGTTAAAAAAAAATAATGCACTTTGTGACTTCAATAATAAATATGGCAGTGCCATGTTGGCATTTTTTTCCATAACTTTAGTTGATTTATTTTGGAAAACCTTGTTACATTGTTTAATGCATCCAGCGGGGCATCACAACAAAATTAGGCATAATAATGTGTTAATTCCACAACTGTATATATCGGTATCGGTTGATATCGGTAATTAAGAGTTGGACAATATCGGATATTGGCAATAAAGCCATTATCGGACATCTCTAGTATTAAGTAAATATATATGAATAATAGTGGGCATACTTGAATTGAGAAATAGGTATAGTTAAGTTAACTTAACTATACAATGTTTTTACGGGTAATTACTGAAGGGAATGTAGTCAAATGTTTGTTTTTAATAGTGATAGTCACAATGTTGTCATGCTCACTGGTCAGTTATATTTTGATGTATCGAAGAAGAGCCAGATGAGGTGGTTCGGGCATCTGGTCAGGATGCCACCCGAACGTCTCCCTAGGGAGGTGTTTAGGGCACGTCCGACCGGTAAGGGGCCACGGGGAAGACCCAGGACACGTTGGGAAGACTATGTCTCCCGGCTGGCCTGGGAACGCCTCGGGATCCCCCGGGAAGAGCTGGACGAAGTGGCTGGGGAGAGGGAAGTCTGGCCTTCCTTGCTTAGGGTGCTGCCCCCGCGACCCGACCTCAGATAAGCGGAAGAAGATAGATGGATGGATGGATGGATGGATGGATGGAATTCATCGCTCGGTTGATTTGGAAAGTTGACATCTTTACAAATGTTTTTTTCTGTCTTAATTAGCAATAACGTTGAACACATGGATGTCCAAAGTGCGCCCCCGGGGGGGGCCGTTGTTTTTTGGGTGCGCCGCTTTATTTCATGTCGTGAGATGTTTTGTTGCGATAGTTTAGCATGTGTCGATTGATTTGAATCTCTTTAATGGAGAAAATGTGTCAAAGTGGCCCCCGTCCTTTACTTTGTATATATCGCTGGGGAAAAGTTTGGAGATCCCCCGCCCCCCGCTGCTATTTAACCACATGATCATCCATGTGTGTTAGCTAGCTGCACGCCGCCATCCCAAGGTTCCTCCAGTCGAGACACAACATCCTTCATGAGGAACATTGTGTTTGTGTCCTCCGAGGTCCAACCAGGAAGACTCCATGTTTTCCTCCCCGGTGCCTTCACGTACATGAGTGAGTCTGTCAGGGATAAGTCATGAAATTTACATACGCTACAACCCCCCCCTCGCGTTCCCCCCCCCCTCCGTTGGTTTGGTGAAGTGCTTGTAGATCTTTTAGCCGCATCAATTATTCAGCATAATGTGGATTTAATAATGCATTTGGAGGCCCGGCTAGAAATAACATAACACGCCCGGGACCACAGAGGCGGGGAGGTCTGGTTCACGGAACTGGAGGGGGGCGGAGAGCAGGGAGGGAGGGGTGGGGGGGTTCCATAAAAAGCTTCAGTATGAATACTGCAAGATCCACTTTGGGACGCGTGTGGGCTTTTGGAAGGCGAGCTTGCTTGCTTGCTGCTGCTATTGTCAGTCCAGCCAAATTCCACCTCCGCAAGTCACGTGACTCATTAGTGGCGTTTGCAGCCGCATTCCCGCGTGCACGTCTCGGTGGAATCCAAGCCATGTGTGCTGGGATGTTCTGGAATGACCAGCAACTTTTTGACTCTGGAGGCGGGGACAGTGAGCATCACTGGGAGAGGGGAGGGGAGGATGTTTGCAGGGATGCTTTAAATTAGCCGTCAGTCCACTTTTTTTTTTTTTTTTTTTCCCCCCCCAAAATATTTGTATTGAATTTTGCAGACAGTACAGCATAGTGAATCGTGGCAAACAGCAAGTTGAGGTATCCGCACATTTTACAATATGTAACATAATAAACCCAACCCTTTACAATACCCACCCACTCAATTTGATTGCTTGATTGAAACTTTTATTAGTAGGTTGCACAGTGAAGTACATATTCCGTACAATTGACCACTAAATGGTAACACCCGAATAAGTTTTTCAACTTGTTTAAGTCGGGGGTCCACTTAAACTGACACATGATACAGATATACGCTATCATCATAATACAGTCATCACGCAAGATAATCATCAGAGTATATACATTGAATTATTTACATTATTTACAATGTTGGTATCAACACTTCAGTCATCAACAATTGCCTCATCAGAGAAATGGACATTGAAACCGTGTAGGACCGACTTGGTAGGATATGTACAGCAAGTAGTGGACATATAGAGAGAGAGATATCAGAAAGTATAAGAAAAAGTGTCTACATTTGATTATTTGCAATCCGAAGAGGTATTATGTGGAAGGGAGGGTGTTAGTTTAGGGTTGTAGTTGCCTGGAGGTGTTCTTTTAGTGCGGTTTTGAAGGAGGATAGAGATGCCCTTTCTTTTACACCTGTTGGGAGTGCATTCCAAATAAGGTAATTTTGTCCGTCGGTCCACTTTTAACTACATTTGAAACTTTTCGTCGGATCCAAAAAAAAAAAAAAAAGTGTCTCCTCACTCGCCAACTCGCGTGCACGCGCGGGCTGTGAACTGTCGCGCGCGCGCGAGCACGCGCCTTACGCTGACAGCAGGCGTGTGCGCGCATGACAGGTCCGAGCATGCGAAGTTACAACACACACACGGACTTACGGTAAAAATAAAAATAAAAAAAATAAAAAGTTTAGCGTGCAGCACTACTCGGGATTGTTTGGCGTTTTTTTCCCGCTTTAGTCCTTACCTGCTGCCAGTACTCCTCCAGGGACGGTAGCGCTGAAAAGTATCCAGTGTCGTGCACGATTTGGAGCTCCTGGAAGATGCTGCACATGGGAATGACGTCCATCTCACCAGCGGGACAAGCGTCGGGTTTTTGTTTTTTTTTTTACGGACACGGTGCGCGCTGCCGATGGTGGTTTTTGGCGAGCACACGAACGAGGACCAGAAGCAGGACCGAAGTAAGACTGAAGGAGGTCTGCTCCGGTCTGTCAGCTCCTCTGAACTCAACCTCGTCCCCCCCTTCCTGCTCTTCTTGCACACACTCCCCGCTACACACGAACATGCGCCGCTTGACCGCGACCACCAATCAGCTTGCAGGAATGAGGAGCCCGCCTACCCCCGCAGCTCTGACCAATGGGAGGCCTCAACTTGAGCCACTGATCGCGCCTGATTGGTTGTAGCGGCGGAGCGACCGCCGTCGCTCATTGGACCGCCGAGGTGCTATTTTTAGGCCGCGATATAAGCGCAACACAACCCGGAAGCGAGAGTTTCGTGTGGAGAGAGAGAGGAGAGACCGCCGAACCTCGACCGAGCGGCGGCAGTCTGAGCACAAGAAAGCCGAAACCAGGCGCCCATCTCTGGCTATGAGAAGTACTGAGACACCGCCGTTTTCTTCAATGGAATTTTCTCTAACTCTCACTTCCTGCGCTCGTTGTAGTAAAATCCTCTATATGACTGTTTTGTATACTATATTAATTCGGTAACACTTTAGTATGGGGAACACATAGTCACCCTTAATTAGTTGCTTATTAACATGCAAATTAGTAACATATTGGCTCTTAATTAGTCATTAGTATTGATTGATTGATTGATTGAGACTTTTATTAGTAGGTTGCTCAGTGAAGTACATATTCCATGCTTATTAATGCCTTATTCTGCATGGCCTTATGATATAACCAGTAAGCCATTAACTAAGAGTCTTCCCTCAATAACCTCAGAATTATTGCTTATTAGTAACCGTAACCCTAACCCATATGTTCCCCTATTGTCCAAATAACTCTAAATTAAGTATTTGTTACTTTAATAAGAAACTACCGTATTTCGGATTATAAATAGCTCCGGAGTATAAATCGCACCGGCCGAAAATGCATAATAAAGAAGGAAAAAAACATATATAAGTCGCACTTGAGTATAAGTCGCATTATATTTTATATATATATATTTATTATATTTCGCACATATAAAATCATCTATATGACTGTGTTTTGTATACCATATTAATTCGGTAACACATTAATTAGTTGCTTATTAACATGCAAATTAGTAACATATTGGCTCTTAATTAGTCATTATTAAGTACTTATTAATGCCTTATTCTGCATGGCCTTATTATACAACCAGTAATCCATTAACTAAGAGTCTTCCCTCAATAACCTCAGAATTATTGCTTATTAGTAACCCTAACCCTCAGAGGTCGGCAACCCAAAATGTTGAAAGAGCCATTTTGGTCCAAAAAAGGAAAAGCCTTCTATAAGTGATATAATGAAGACAACACATGATGTACATGTCTGTATTAGTTGTATTAGCCTACTATCAAAATGACTTTAAAAGTCTTATACAAGTGTTATAATGAAGACAACACATGATTTAAGTGTCTATATTAGCTATATTAGCCTACTTTTATTTTTAAAACATTGGAAAACATTAGTAAACCTTCTCAGAGGGTGAGATAACTCCTCTAAATGACTGTCTTGGAATGGCCAAACGTATTCATTTTATAACGTCTCTTCTACTCCGTGTCTCTCATTGGGCACGTTTGTTATGTGAAAATATCAAAAATGGCGGGCTGTCTTCTTCTAATGAATTTATTAGAATCTATGCAAAATTAAATACACAGAGGACATAGGAAATTAAATGAGCTCACATATACCTACAAGTGAGGCATAATGATGCAATATGTAAATAAAGCCAGCCTAAATAGCATGTTAGTATCGATTAGCTTGCAGTCATGCAGTGACCAAATATGCTTGATAAACACTCCACACAAGTCAATAACATCAACAAAGCTCACCTTTGTGCATTCGCGCACAGTATAAAACGTTTGGTGGACAAAATGAGACAAAGAAGGAGTGGTATAAAATATGTATTTCTCTGGCATGTCGAAGATAGTTATACATGTAAACAAACTACGGTGAGTTCAAGTACCGCCAAAATGAGGACAAAACGGCGCTCGCCAAATACTCTCATCAGAATATCATGTTTAATATAAACAGTGGAATTTCCAACAATTAGGGAGGATTGTGTCATGTTGTCCTCCTACAGAAACCCTATTAAAACAAAAATATATTTTTCCCCCCATCTTTTTCTATTTTCATACATTTTTGAAAAAGCTCCAGGGAGCCAGTAGGGCAGCGCTAAAGAGCCGCATGCGGCTCTAGAGCCGCAGGTTGCAGACCGCTGCCCTAACCCTTATATGTTCCCCTACTGTCCAAATAACTCTAAATTAAGTATCTGTTACTTTAATAAGAAACTACCGTATTTTTCGGATTATAAATCGCTCGGGAGTATAAATCGCACCGGCCGAAAATGCATAATAAAGAAGCAAAAAAACATATATAAATCGCGTTTGAGTATAAGTCGCATTTTTTTGGGAAATTTATTTGATAAAATCCAACACCAAGAATAGACATTTGAAAGGCAATTTAAAATAAATAAAGAATCATGAACAACAGGCTGAATAAGTGTACGTTATATGAGGCATAAATAACCAACTGAGAACGTGCCTGGTATGTTAACGTAACATATTATGGTAAGTGTCATTCAAATGATATACGCCTAGTCTCTTATGTGAATGAGATAAATAATATTATTTGATATTTTACGGTAATGTGTTAATAATATGTGTTAATAATTTCACACATAAATCGCTCCAGAGTATAAATTGCACCCCCGGCCAAACTATGAAAAAAACTGCGATTTATAATCTGAAAAATACGGTAATTAATGGTGAATATGGCGACTTGTCCAGGGTGTACACCGCCTTCCGCCCGAATGCAGATGAAATAGGCGGTAGAAAATGGATGGATGGATGCATGTTCCCCATACTAAAGTGTTACCATTAAATCATATACTGTACCTAATTAATAATGTTTTTTATTTGACATATTTTTGGATAATTAAAAAAAACACAAATGGATGGATGGCATTTACTCTGGGGGTATATCAAGTATAGTATATGCAAAGCAACAGGTGGCGCTATAAGCTGGAACCGTTAGACCATTTTAGCCAATCAGAAGTCTGAAAAGAGTCATTTCCAGGAGTAGACTTAGACCTAGACTTCCTTTGTTGTCATTCAAATTTGAACATTACAGTACGGATAAGAACAAGATTTTGTTGCATTAGCTCGTGCAGGATAAAAGAGCAAGAAGGTGCAGAATGTTTGCATTAACAAAAGAAGGTGCAGGTATAAGTAGATTACTGTACAGATAAATATATTGCACTTTTGCATATGCATCCATGTTTACGGATGTATGTTATATTGTCTTTAAAGTCCAGCGAGTTAGGGGAATTGAGGGGATTATATAACCTGTGAAACAGGCTTGTAGGGATGATATAGCATATTTTGCATATGCATCCACGTTTACGGATGTATGTTATATTGTCTTTATAATCCAGCGAGTTATTCCGTTTTTTGGGGGAATTGAGGGGATTATATACAGTATATATATATATATACAGTATATATATATATATATATATATATATATATATATATATATATATATATATATATATATATATACACATACATACTATATTATATATATATATATATATATATATATATATATATATATATATATATATATATATACAGTATATATATATATATACACATACATACTATATTATATATATATATATATATATATATATATATATACATATATATATATATATATATATATATATATATATATATATATATATATATATATATATATATATATATATATATATATACACACATACATACTATATTATATATATATATATATATATATATATATATATATATATATATATATATATATATATATATATATATATATATATATATATATATATATATACACATACATCAGGGGATTTATACAATTTTATAAAATCTGACGAGCAGGGAAACCTGCGAAACAGGCTTGTAAGGATGATATAGCCTCTTGTGTTTTTTCCTGACCTAACATATATATATATATATATATATATATATATATATATATATATATATATATATATATATATTAGACGCAAAAACAAGTAAATGAGTGAAAAACTTGATGAAAGATGTGGACTTACCCTTCAGTCTTAATGCCAAAATATGAAGTGAACTATAGATACACAAAAGCAGCTCATGTAAAAAGAAAAAAATGCTCCACCCTGTCTATAAAAAATGCTAAACATTTTCACAAGTTTTACAGAAAGTTGCTTTTTAGTGATCCAAAACAACTTGTGTATGAAGAAGCCATCAAAACATAGAAAATATATACCCACGAATAAGGATGGGAATTCAGAAGATTTTTGAGACTCCGTTTCCAATTCTGCTTAACGATTCAGTTCTTTATCGATTCTCATTTGTAAAGACGACAACAAACGATTGGCATCAACGTTGTTTGCTTTAGAGCAGGGGTGTCAAAATCTTTGAATCTGAAGTCAAAATGACAAATAGATATTAAAGTTCTTCTTGGAATCGCCTGCTGCATCAAATAATATTGACAAAAACTGCAGTTGCATGCGGTACAAATGTTTCTGTTAAAACTGAAATCCATTTAACAAAAAAGATGAAGTGCTTTATTGACGCACATTATTTCCAGGCTTTCACGGGCCACATAATTGATGTGGCTGCCAGGTGTGGCCCTTGAGTCTTGAATTTGGCACCTGTGGTTTAAAAAGAAACATGAGTGTACAAGAGGCTCACAGCCTTGATGGGGTGCCAGGGCCCAGAAAATATGTTTTGAAAATAACTAATATAATAATGTAGTAGCTATTCTACTGTAGAAATAATTAAAATACAACATAAATTACACAATAGGTCCAGTAACATGGGGAACATTTCTCTAACAGAATTACAATTATTATTTTTAATATTTGATCTGACCACTTTACAGTATGTAAAATTATGTCAAACAGTGACACCCACAAGCAGGTCTATGCATAATAGAACTATGCATTATACAATTCTGCAACCGTCAACTGTGAACATTACCATTGTTTTGGAGGAAAATAAGCATATCTGCCTTTTCAAAAAAAGATATGTGATCTTTCTTACTAATTACCACGTCTCAACTGTGGAGAACACTTCTTAAACAGTCAGTTTATGTGTTGCAAATGCAATGCAAGCATTCATTTCATGTTTACAGTTCATTATAGCAAGTTTTACAATGATGTGCTAGTTAAACAGTGTTAGTTAGTTACCTGCAGTATAAACAGCAGATGACGCATTGCTGCCGGTGGAGATTCACTTCCGGCTCAGACGGGATCGAAAACGCTTCATTCATTCAAAGTTATCACATTTTACGTGCTAATGTTTGTGGTAGTATTTATCCCTTTGATGAAATATCCACTTTGCAGGTATTGCAACTTCCCCTGTTGTCATTCTTGAAATCTTCAGCGTTGACGTCAGTCCGCCCATAGGCATCAATAAGGGACTCGTTAGCAAAACTGGTAACTTTAGGAATCTAGACACTGGGAGCCGGTTCTCAGCAAGAACCAATTTTTTTGTTCCCATCCTCAGTCATGGAGCTGTTCTAAATGTAATTTTTAGTCCAAATAACCACAAGCTATGTTGGTTAATAATTTATTGTTAAATTAAATGTTGCTGCATGTCATAACATCTGTTAGTGCTCAAAAAAGACTGTCATCTTTGTCAATGTAGTAACCGATTGTTGTTGACTTTGTTGTCGACAGCTTCATTCTTTGTTGTGTGTTGTAGCTTTTATTTTCCTTGTCGAGATGATGTAACCTTCAAAAGTTGATTGATATCTTTGACAAGAAGCACTTTGGCCTCTTCCGGTTCTCTATTCAACCTAGTGTAGATTTTACAAGTGGTGTGCCGTCAGAGCCAGCAAGGCCTTCTCTGCTGACATAACATAAATCATGATCATAAATTAATTGAAGTTCACTTTATTTTGTATTTACTTTTCATAAATATATAACAGTATTCATTATATTCTCTTCATGTCACATTAGGCTCCAGTGTTGCTGTTTTTAAGTTAGAGCTTTTATCCAATCAGAATTCAGCAAGCTTGTTGCCAGTGCTGTACGAATTCTGCCGGAGGCCTTCGGAATCAACATTAGCGCAGTGTAAACGAAGAACGGATGTTCTATTAACAGACAGTTGCGATCAGATCACGAGTTGTTGACAGTATCCCATCTAGGTAGACTATGTTGAACGTGACTGTGATTGGATACTCACTTGTCACTCCCAAGTATCCAATCGCAAGTTATTTTTTTACGAAAGCAGAAAGTGGCACTGGAGCCATAACCGGCCAGCGGAGAAATCAGCTGTACTCAGTTTTTTAACCAACAAAGAAGCACAGCAAAACGTTGATAAGGGGGCAGATATATATTTGCAGGGGCATTTTCAAGAATGATATTTAAAGAGAGACTAGATCTTGTGAGACGAGGTCGGCGGAACCCTGGAAACGAGTTAAGCTGTCCTGGCGGTGAAATGGTTTACCTGCCACTTCCACTCGAATCAACCATTTACGAGCGGTATCAATGGCTTATACGGCATCAAATGGCCTTTACAAATTGTGAGTTCAAGTATATTTTTTCACATTCAATATGTTTTTTACAATGATTTTAGTTTAGACAGCACCACTTTCGATGCGAGTTTATTGATTTTTAAATGCGCCAATAAATAGCCCGTTTTGTACACTAGTGACACATTGAGGAAATTCAATGCCCAGTAGTGCGCAAGTGTGTTTCTGTATAAATGATTGTATTTTGAGTGGTATTTATTGAAGTTGGACTAAGTAGGACATCACTGAAGGCCCAGGTGGGAAACGCACGGCCCGCCACCGAGATTTTACAGCTAGCGCTCCAATTACCTTGGATTCTCCACTGCTTCGTTAAGTCATGTGCTTTCTTGGAGATGTCAGCGTCTCATTTGTGTACATGTGTGTTCCTTTCAGTGATTATGTTGGTGAACTTTGACAGGTTGTGGTGTTGTCATTTCCACCATACCCTGGAATGCATGTTTCAGGATTGTTAACCTGCATCTTATGATTGCAGAAAAAAGGCCACTTGTTGCTCTGTTGAAGCAACATCATCTTGTGCTCAGTTGCTGGGTGTAATGTGGAACCCAGTCATAATCACATTGTCAATGCGTTTTGCTCTGCTCCAAGTCCTCCACTCTGCACATCATGTGCAATATGAGCTGCTCTTTCTCATTATTTTGCTTCTTTCTACATTTATTGTCTGCAAAATGATGCAATCGGATTCTTCTTTGGACGCTCTTTGATATTCTTTGACATGACTGACTTCTCATGTCATCATTTTGCACCTTGATATTTACATTCGTCTCCTTCATGTTGTTCAACATCATCATTGCTTCTCAGAGAGTGGAACTGGTTCCTGGAAGTCTTCAACATCCTCCTCTGAATTCAAAGCAACAGAAAACTTGTTTCCTGTCAATTCCGGTCGGTATAGTCCAGGGGTGTCAAACTCATTTTAACTCAGGGGCCGCATGGAGGAAAATCTGTGCACACGCGGGCCGTACTATTAAAATCATGGCATTAAAACTAAACAATAAAGACAACTTTAGATTGTTTTCCTTGTCTTACTTTGGCCAAAAATAGAGCAAACACATTCTGAAAATACAATAAAAATATATAAAAAAATACCGGCAGCAGTAAAGTTTAGATCGATGAAGGAAAGAAGAGAGTGAATGAATGAATACATTTACATATGCATAAAGTTTTCTTTTGTATTATTTTTTTAAATGAATTAAGTAATGTTTGACAACCTTTTTTTCAAAACACAATATAGATTGTCAGATATAACAGAATAATGCATACATTTATCATTTGTTTTCAAACCTGCTCAGTGGCCATGTGAATCAGAATCAGAATCGGAATCAGAATAGTTTTATTGCCATTGTTTGAGAACGGGTTCACAAACTAGGAATTTTTCTTGGTGCAAACGTGCGACATAAAACACATATAACACATATTTGGTATAAAAAGAGCTGTGACTGAGCTGTCAGATAGACTTAGAAGGGATTCAAGGAATTCAAGGAGCTGCTGTTAGGAGTTCTTGTTCATTTGCCTGATGGCCGAGGGGAAACAACTATTCAGGTGGCGGGAGTGTGGTTAGAGTGTCCGCCCTTAGATCGGTAGGTTGTGAGTTCAAACCCCGGCCGAGTCATACCAAAGACTATAACGATGGGACCCATTACCTCCCTGCTTGGCACTCAGCATCAAGGGTTGGAATTGGGGGGTTAAATCACCAAAATGATATTCCTGGACGCGGCCACCGCTGCTGCTCACTGCTCCCCTCCCCTCCCAGGGGGTGAACAAGGGGATGGGTCAAATGCAGAGGTTAATTTGTGACAATCATTGGTACTTTACCTTTAACTTTAGAATGGTTACAAAAAAGTTTATGACTTGATGGGGTCCCCATTTTGAAAATTCCAAGCGCCAACACTGGTGGAGTATTGGTGCGTGCAAAACAGCATCAGGCGGCTGTGGCCTGCGGGCCGGTTCTATTACTAATCAAACATCTACCCGGGGGCCATAGACAATTCATTTGCGGGCCCGATCTGGCCCGCGGGCCTTGACTTGGACATCACTGGTATAGTCAATTTTTTAAAAGTTCCACCCTCAGTCAGCTTGTCTTGCTAGCAATTACCGTCGATTGTATTTAATTTTTTTTCAACGAGTTAGCCCCTCACGCCAGACAGTATTTAAGTCGATCGTGTCAAGCTGTTAGCAACCAGATGTGTAATTATGGTCGAGATCTGTGGTCGGAAAACAGGGCAGGAAGGTCTGAAACTTCCAAATCATGCAAAAATCAGTTTATCTTGGTAAGAAGTGACAAAGTGGACAGCATGAAGACCACATTCTGATGCCTGTTTTCTGTGGGAATAGGAACACAGAACGAGTACGTAATACACACACTCTGGCAGTCATCCAGCAGCGTTAGTGCGCGCACACACACACACACACGCACGCACACACACACAAATGATCAGTGCGAGCAAAGCAAGATGAATATTAATCACGAGGCAATAGGGCGACATCTTGATTTGTGCTTCATTAAGACGAGGACATGAAATGTGCTTTTATGAAATGTCACATCCTCTTTAAAGCTTCACGCCCATATTTCACCGTCAAGTCATGACGTTTGTCTCTGCTTCAAGGAAAGGAGAGAACCTTCTAGAAATTACAACCGCACCAACGGAGGATGGTTTGACTTTCTATTTTTTTTTTCTTCTTCCACACACTGCAGTCTGTCACTTTGAAGACGCTTTGCCAGCTGACTTTTGGCAAATGTGCCACTGTGACTTGGTACACGTTATTGCGAGTCCTTACTCAGGGGGACTTCAGTCATGGAGAAATGATGTTAACCGCTTGCTTTGAATGATTGATTGATTGATTGATTGATACTTTTATTAGTAGATTGCACAGTACAGTACATATTCCGTACAATTGACCACTAAATGGTAACACCCGAATAAGTTTTTCAACTTGTTTAAGTCGGGGTCCACGTTAATCAATTCATGGTATAAATATATACTATCATCATAATACAGTCATCACACAAGTTAATCATCAGAGTATATACATTGAATTATTTACATTATTTACAATCCAGGGGGTGGGATGTAGAGGGGGTTGGGTGCGGGGGGGGGGGGTTAGGTTGGGTTGATATCATTACTTCAGTCATCAACAATAATATCATCAGAGAAATGGACATTGAAACAGTGTAGGTCTGACTTCGTAAGATATGTACAGCCAGCAGTGAACATAGTGATCTCAGAAAGCATAAGAACAAGTATATACATTTGATTATTTACATTTGATTAATTACAATCCGGGGAGGTGGGATGTGGTGGGGGGAGGGTGTTAGTCTAGTGTTGCTTCCTTGTGTTGAACTCTGGCCTCCTTCTGATTTGATTCTAGTGACAGTGAACGTCTCGCTCATTTTTCAATGAACCCCAAGTAATGTGATGCTATCATCCATCGGGGGAAAAAATCCATACAATGAGACTCTCTGAAGTTTTGAATGGAAGCACCGCATAGATAGAAAACAGCACATCGTAGTTGGTTCTTGAACAGGGTTCGTAAATAGAAAAGTTTGTATATTGAAGCAAATTTATCCATAAGAAACAATGTAGACATGAATAATGGGTTCCAGCCTCAACAAAAGTCCATATTTTAGTACAAGTGTTAGGTCTTCGATGCATGGCTGCGATTGTTGTGTTACCCTCCAACGCAGGAAACAAGCAGGAGTAGCGTGCAGGTAAGATTAAAGTTTCTTTTTAATAAATTAAAGGCAGGACAAAAAATACAAAACTGAGGACGCTAGCAAGCGTGGAGCTAAACAAAACCAAAATGTCACCAAGGGTGAAAAAACGAGGAAAGCTAGACTACAAAAATCACTACAGCGAGGCAGAAAAAACAGGAAAACGGAACTGTTGCCTACAGCAAACATTGACCCAGCAACTATTGCTGGGTGACAGGAAACTATAAAGGGGAGTGATTAACCAAAACACCTGGTGGGAACACTAATTGCTAAACTAAGACAGGTGAGGAGAATCAGTGCCCGTGGACACCAACAGTAAACAGGGAAAGAGGGTGCACCCAGGAAACAGACTAAAACAGAAACATACCAACATAAATCATGCCATGATCCGGGTAACGGATCATGACAACAAGTTTGCACACTTTGAACACTCTAAAGCAGGGGCGCCCAAGCTTTTTGACCCGTGGAACGCATTGAGTTAAAAAAAATTTGACGAGGGGCCGGGCTATATACGTATATATATATATATATATATATATATATATATATATATATATATATATATATATATATATATATATATATATATATATATATATATATATATATATATATATATATATATACATATATATATATATATATATATATATATATATATATATATATATATATATATATATATATATATATATATATACATATATGTATATATATATATATATATATATATATATATATATATATATATATATATATATATATATATACATATATGTATATATATATATACATATATGTATATATATATATATGTATATATATATATATATATATATATATATGTATATATATATATATATATACATATATATATATACATATATATATATATATATATATATATATATATGTATGTATGTATGTATGTATGTATGTATGTATGTATGTATGTATGTATATATATATGTGTATGTGTGTGTGTGTGTGTGTGTCTGTATGTATGTATGTCTGTATATATATATATATACATATGTGTGTGTGTGTGTGTGTCTGTATGTATGTATGTCTGTATATATATATATATATATATATATATATATATATATATATATATATATATATATATATGTATATATATATATATATATATATATATATATATATATATATATATATATATATATATATATATATATATATATATATATATATATATATATATATATATATATATATTATACATACATACATACATACACAAAATTCTACACTCGGAGTCTATTTTACGTTACCCCAACGATTTCGTAATTTTTTTGCCTCGTGCACTAATTGACTGAGAGAGTGCACACTTGCCGCCCACTCGCCCAACACTGCGGCGCAAGCGTGATGACGTCACATTATCGATGTGAAAATGCATTTTTAGGCAATATGATTTGCCTGAGCGGCTAGGAGACACCGAGAGTAACAAGCGGTAGAACATGGATTGATAGATGGGCTAGAAAGGACAGATTAAAAAAATAATTGTTAAAAAAAAGAAGGTTTTTTTTTTGCTGTTTTTTTACTCAGGACTACCCGCGGCCCGGATTCTGGACGCTGGCGGGCATGCGGGCCGTAGTTTGGGGACACCTGCTCTAAAGTGCTATACAGTACTGTATATCAAACAAACATAAGGTTGATGACACATCAACTTTATATTCAATAAAGTTCAAACAAAAACTAACTAAACTGTTCTCCTTTCCAGCCACTCTGCCGACACGCACACACATGCACACTTGCCCTGTGGTGCACTCAGAGTTTAAAATCACAAAACACTCCCGTAACTTCAACAACCAGGTTAGCTTGATGAGGAATAAAAAATAGAATCCACTTTACCTTGTTGGTTAATCTTTTTGACGTGCAGCGAAAGGGGCGGGGGGAAGGGGCAGTGTTGACAATGCTGTAGATACTTCCTGAATGCTTCAAACCACACATTGCTTCTCCATTGCCTTTTTGGACTCATATTGAACTAGCAAAACTGGAAATATTTTAGAAAATAAACTAAAAAGCACACAATAGAAGCACTGGAAAAAAATGTCCTTTAAAAAAAGAGTAAAAACAAAATAACAATTTATTTTTGCTTGCAAGGAGCAAAAAGATCTGCCAATGGAACAAGTCAAGCATTTTTGGTAAGATTTCTTGAAATACGACATTATATTTTAGCTTTAAAAACATAAAAGTGATCTTGAAATTAGCAAATAAAACGTATTAGCTATACTTACTAGTGCTGTCATGCTGTGGTTGCATGTTTGAAAGAGTTGTGTCTTACCTTACGATGCGAAAGGACAAGAGGTAAACAGCTTTTAATTCCAAAAAAAAAACCTAGCAATGCAGAGAAAACTCAAAAGGGTAATAGCTTAGCGCTGGCATGGACAAAAGGCTTATTTGCATGGCATGGAAAAAAAACACAAAACAGTCGCTGATAGCGAACAATTCCCCCACAAGGTGGGCAGGGTGACACTGGATTAGGTAGTACTCTGATTAGCAATCAGAGGCAGGTGAGTCTAATCAGGGCTCATCGCAACTAGGCGTAACTGAGGAGTCCTGAGAACGGAAAGAAACACAAACATAAAAGAATCATAAGAAAAACCACACAGGCATGACTGGAAGTCATGACAAGTGTTACTAAATGAACAACATTAGGAGCACAGACATTTTTTTGGTAGCAATATAAAATGTTTTAAATATCATTATTCATTATTAACCCCTCAAACAACATGTGCACTCATACATATAAACACAATGCCATTATAAGGCCTACTGTAACGCATCAATTCAACACACTGCCATGCTCAATTCTTCAGATAACAAAAACACAAGAGAACAAAATGTGAAATAAAGTGCCCCGGTTTAAGAGGACATGTTTGAATGTCAGCAGCAAAATGAAAATAATTGACCTTTAACAATGCTTTAAAACATTTTTTTTTTTTTAGAGATAAACATTATTATCGGACATACGCACAATGATTTTAGCCAGGAACACCAACTTGACATCTAAGTTTCATATTATTAATACATATGAGAACATTGTGTGCTATTTGAATCTTTCACGGGTTTGTGTTACCTCTGCTTAATAAATAGATTGCATGTGCTTCCATGTCTGTATGTTCTTGTCAACAAACGGGGTACAATAGTTGATTTGTTGTTCAATCGGTAGGTTGTGAGTTCAAACCCCGGCCGGGTCATACCAAAGACTATAAAAATGGGACCCATTACCTCCCTGCTTGGCACTCAGCATCAAGGGTTGGAATTGTGGGTTAAATCACCAAAAATGATTCCCGGGCGCGGCTACGCTGCTGCCCACTGCTCCTCTCACCTCCCAGGGGGTGATCAAGGGGATGGGTCAAATGCAGAGGACAAATTTCACCACACCTAGTGTGTGTGTGACAATCATTGGTACTTTAACTTTAACTTTAACTTAAAGGCCTACTGAAACCCACTACTACCGACCACGCAGTCTGATAGTTTATATATCAATGATGAAATCTTAACATTATAACACATGCCAATACGGCTGGGTTAACTTATAAAGTGACATTTTAAATTTGCCGCTAAACTTCCGGTTCGAAACGCCTCTGAGGATGACGTATGCGCGTGACGTAGACCGGGGAACACGGGTATGCCTTCCACATTGAAGCCAATACGAAAAAGCTCTGTTTTCATTTCATAATTCCACAGTATTCTGGACATCTGTGTTCGTGAATCTGTTTCAATCATGTTCATTACATTATGGAGAAGGAAGCTGAGCAAGCAAAGAAGAAAGTTGTCGGTGCGAAATGGACGTATTTTTCGAACGTAGTCAGCCACAACAGTACACAGCCGGCGCTTCTTTGTTTACATTCCCGAAAGATGCAGTCAAGATGGAAGAACTCGGATAACAGAGACTCTAACCAGGAGGACTTTTGACTTGGATACACAGACGCCTGTAGAGAACTGGGACAACACAGACTCTTACCAGGATTACTTTGATTTGGATGACAAAGACGCAGACGTGCTACTGTGAGTATGCAGCTTTGGCTTCTAAACATTTGATCGCTTGACCGTATGTGCGCAACTTTTTTTTGCGTATGTACGTAACTTTTTTAAAATATATAAGCTTTAAGAACCTTGGGTTAGGTGAACGGTCTTTTGGGCTGAGTGATTGTGTGTGTTGATCAGGTGTTTGAATTGTATTGGTGTGTTCTATGGAGCTAGGAGCTAGCATAGGAGCTAGGAGCTAGCATAACACGTACCGTACCGTACGTGCGCGTCACGTACGTAACTTTTTAAAAATATATAAGCTTTATGAACCTTGGGTTAGGTGAACGGTCTTTTGGGCTGAGTGATTGTGTGTGTTGATCAGGTGTTTGAATTGTATTGGCGTGTTCTATGGAGCTAGGAGCTAGCAGAGGAGCTAGGAGCTAGCATAACAAACACGCAGGTGTTTTTATGCAGGATTAATTTGTGGCATGTTAAATATAAGCCTGGTTGTGTTGTGGCTAATAGAGTATATATATGTCTTGTGTTTATTTACTGTTGTAGTCATTCCCAGCTGAATATCAGGTCACCCCCGGCTCTCACAGCATCTTCCCTATCTGAATAGCTTCAACTCCCCACTAGTCCTTCACTTGCACTTTACTCATCCACAAATCTTTCATCCTCGCTCAAATTAATGGGGAAATTGTCGCTTTCTCGGTCCGAATCTCTCTCACTTCATGCGGCCATCATTGTAAACAATAGGGAACTTTGCGTATATGTTCAACTGACTACGTCACGCTACTTCCGGTAGGGGCAAGCCTTTTTTTTATCAGATACCAAAAGTTGCAATCTTTATCGTCGTTGTTCTATACCGGGGGTCGGCAACCCGCGGCTCTAGAGCCGCATGCGGCTCTTTAGCGCCGCCCTAGTGGCTCTCTGGAGATTTTTAAAAAAATGTATGAAGAATGGAAAAAGATGAGGGGAAAAAAAATCTATTTTTTTGTTTTAGTATGGTTTCTGTAGGAGGACAAACATGACACAAACCTCCGTAATTGTTATAAATCACACTGTTTATATTAAATATGCTTCACTGATTCAAGTATTTGGCGAGCGCCGTTTTGTCCTACTTATTTTGGCGGTCCTTGAACTCACCGTATAGTCTGTTTACATGCATAACTTTTTCCGACTTTCTAGGACGTGTTTTATGCCACTTCTTTTTCTGTCTCATTTTGTCCACCACACTTTTAACGTTGTACATGAGTGCACAAAGGTGAGTTTTGTTGATGTTATTGACTTGTGTGAAGTGCTAATCAGACATATTTGGTCACTGCATGACTGCAAGCTAATCGATGCTAACATGCTATTTAGGCTAGCTATATGTACATATTGCATCATTATGCCTAATTTGTAGCTATATTTGAGCTAATTTAGTTTCCTCTAAGTGCTCTTAATTAAATTTACATCTCATGACACATGTAATATGGCTTTTAATTTTTTGCGGCTCCAGACAGATTTGTTTTTGTTTTTTGGGTCCAATATGGCTCCTTCAACATTTTGGGTTGCCGACCCCTGTTCTATACTAAATCCTTTCAGCAAAAATATGGCAATATCGCGAAATGATCAAGTATGACACATAGAATAGATCTGCTATCCTCGTTTAAATAAAAAAAAATCATTTCAGTAGGCCTTTAATATCTCCCTTGACCCTCGTAGTTACTAGCACGACGTGCAGTTTGTGTCAAGTTTTAAGCTGGGGAAAAAAAAAAGTTGTCTTTTACTGACCAGTTCCTCCAACTAAGACCTTGTTTATTCGGTTTTGGACGACTGACTGTGTGAGCTAGGAGGAGTAGTGCTGCAGCCCCGCTCCCCCTGTGCATGTTGCAGGAGGGAGGGACACAAAGATTGATCGGTGACACTTCCGTGTCAAACACTTGTCCATCTGGTTATGGTTATGGTTTAAATTTGTTTCAAACATGCTATGCAGATGGGTGAAAATTTTACTCTACAATTTGGAGGAATTTATTTTAGGAGCAAAATGCGATGAAAGGGTTGAAATTCATATTCGCACATGTGCAATAGTTTTTTTTTTCAAGTTGCCCGGCCTATTTTTAGGCGCAATTGCGGGTAGATTTATCGCACCATACAGCCCTGTTATAACAAACTTGTGATGCTCAACAGTAGTACTTTTTTTCTCAGATGATCTATTGCCTAGCAACAGCTGTTATGTCTCACTAAAAAATACTATTCAGGGGAACTGCGCAATTTTTGGGGAATTTTGCCAGTCGTTCACAATCATGACGAAAGAAAAGAAGACAAACGTTTTCTTTAGGTTATTTTTCCGCTTTGCTAACCTGTAAAAATTAAAGTTAAAGTTCTTGGTGGCGAGCAATCAGTTAAATCTCTAAATCACTTTAAAAATTCATTCAAAAACCTTCAAGAACACTTAATTTACGTTCCGTAACCTGTATAATAACCAAGCTGTAGCGGCATTGTTATTGTAAAAGCGAACACTGAGGAACTCTTTTTTTCTAGCGTACTAACACATCGGCGTGCTACGGTATTAGCTGTAAAAGCTAACTACCGCAAGAAATAAGCTAGCTTTTACGCCAGTACGAAACGCGTTTGAGTTTATAATACGCAACACAATGCGATAATAAGCAAACTGTATTGACTGAAAAACATGAACAATCATTTTACAGTATCTGTAAAGTATTAGCCCACATTTCATGTTTTGTTTGTAAACAGCTAGCCCAGGGGTCGGCAACCCAAAATGTTGAAAGAGCCATATTGGACCAAAAAAACAAAAACAAATCTGTCTGGAGCCGCAAAAAATTAAAAGCCATATTACATGTGTCATGAGATACACGTTTAATTAAGAGGACTTAAAGGAAACTAAATTAGCTCAAATACAGCTACAAATTAGGCATAATGATGCAATATGTACATATAGCTAGCCTAAATAGCATGTTAGCATCGATTAGCTTGCAGTCATGCAGTGACCAAACATGTCTGATTAGCACTCCACACAAGTCAATAACATCAACGAAACTCACCTTTGTGCACTCATGTACAACGTTAAAAGTGTGGTGGACAAAATGAGACAGAAAAAGAAGTGGCATAAAACACGTCCTTGAAAGTAGGTGAAAGTTATGCATGTAAACAGACTATACGGTGAGTTCAAGGACCGCCAAAATAAGTAGGACAAAACGGCGCTCGCCAAATACTTGAATCAGTGAAGCATATTTAATATAAACAGTGTGATTTATAACAATTACAGAGGTTTGTGTCATGTTTGTCCTCCTACAGAAACCATACTAAAACAAAAAAATTAATTTTTTTTCCCCCTCATCTTTTTCCATTCTTCATACATTTTTGAAAAATCTCCAGAGAGCCACTAGGGCGGCGCTAAAGAGTAGCGGGTTGCCGACCCCCGAGCTAGCCAGACAGCATATATAGTTGTACTAACACGCGTGACGTGCTGCGTGTATCATGATCTATTTTAAAGTGACTCACTCAATAGACAATTGTCTAGGTTAGGTTAGGTCTAACTGGCCGGGGAGGTTTTTTCCGGATTATTTGGGGGTAAGCACGCCATTTATGTCGAAATAGCTTGTCTCCAAATTCTTATTTACGTGGCTCACCTTTGATAGCGTCTTCTCCCCATCATCTCTGTTGTACCGGTGTAGCTTACAAGGATGGGAGTGGAAGAAGTGTCAAAAGATGGAGCTAACTGTTTTAACGACATTCAGACTTTACTTCAATCAATAACGGAGCAGCATCTCCTCATCTCTTCACTAGTGCAACAACAACGCCGGAAATGTGTCTTGTGAAAAACCGTCCAACCGGAACTCTGTAAGTTACGTGGGTCAATTATGTAAACCCACTTCACCGGTAGTTTTTAGTGCTTCCATAGCGAGACTACTGACAGATTTAAGTTAGAACTTTACGCTACTTTATATTAGAAACAGCTACAGCGAATGCCCCATAACAAGAAGATAGAGAAAAAGAAGAAGCTTATCGACTACGGTGTCGGCACCGACTACAATGGCGGACGCGAAAACATTTTCAACACTTACGCATATCCCAAATACACATAAGCAGGTACCAGAAGGTAAGAACAGTTGGTTTTGCATAATTTTGCAAAACAAAACGCCAGATAATATGTCTGCTAATAGGTGCCATTTTGCGGTCCTTATACACACACTATAATAATACATGTATGTTGACAATCCATCAAGCGGTGCAGCTTCTTAGCTTACCAAAGTCGTACTAAAACATTTTGACAGATTCTTGGGCACCGTGTTTAAAGGCCTACTGAAATTATTTTTATTTATTTAAACGGGAATAGCAGATCCATTCTATGTGTCATACTTGATCATTTCGCGATATTGCCATATTTTTGCTGAACGGATTTAGTAGAGAAAATCGACGATAAAGTTCGCAACTTTTGCTCGCTGATAAAAAAAAGCCTTGCCTGTACCGGAAGTAGCGTGACGTCACAGGAGCTAGTATTCCTCACAATTCCCCGTTGTTTACAATGGAGCGAGAGAGATTCGGACCGAGAAAGTGATGATTACCCCATTAATTTGAGCGAGGATGAAAGATTCGTAGATGAGGAACGTTACAGTGAAGGACTTGAGAGGCAGCGATGGACGTATCTTTTTTCGCTCTGACCGTAACTTAGGTACAAGCTGGCTCATTGGATTCCACACTCTCCTTTTTCTATTGTAGATCACAGATTTGTATTTTAAACCACCTCGGATACTATATCCTCTTGAAAATGAGAGTCGAGAACGCGAAATGGACATTCAGTGCCTTTTATCTCCACGACAATACATCGGCGAAATGCTTTAGCTACGAGCTAACGTGATAGCATCTTGCTTTAACTGCATATAGAAACAAAAGAAATAAACCCCTGACTGGAAGGATAGATAGAAAATCAACAATACTATTAAACCGTGGACATGTAAATACACGGTTAATGCTTTCCAGGCTGGCGAAGGTTAACAATGCTGTCCTAACGACGCCATTGAAGCTAACTTAGCAACCGGACTGCACAGAGCTATGCTAAAAACATTAGCTCTCCACCTACGTCAGCCAGCCCTCATTTGCTCATCAACACCCGTGCTCACCTGCGTTCCAGCGATCGGCAGAAGGACGAAGGACTTCACCCGATGCGTTTGGCGGCCCGGAGACGTAGGAAGTCAAGGTGAGGTCGGCGGCTAGCGCGGCTAGCGCTCCAACAAAGTCCTCCTGGTTGTGTTGCTGTAGTCCGCTGCTAATACACTGATCCCACCTACAACTGTCTTCTTTGCAGCCTTCATTGTTCATTAAAAAAATTGCAAAAGATTTTCCAGAATACTGTGGAATTATGAAATGAAAACAGAGCTTTTTGTATAGGATTCTACGGGGTACCATAACTTCCGTTACTCGGACTTCGTCACGCGCATACGTCATCATACCGCGATGTTTCAGCCGGATATTTCCTGGGAAGTTTTAAAAGTCACTTTATAAGTTAACCCGGCCGTATTGGCATGTGTTGCAATGTTAAGATTTCATCATTGATATATAAACTATCAGACTGCGTGGTCGGTAGTAGTAGATTTCAGTAGGCCTTTAAAGTTTTGGCGTTGTTTACTGACGTTATTTTCAGTCTACACGTTTCTCTTCTGTGTGATTGCCATCTACCGGTCACCTTTATCATTACACCATGACCAAATAAATTAGCTTCGAGGTCAGTAAGCACAACCAGAAATATTCCGTACATTAGGCGCACCGGGTTATAAGGAGCACTGTCGATTTTTGAGAAAATGAAAGGATTTTAAGTGCGCCTTATAGTCCGAAAAATATTGTATGTGTTCTTCTGTCTCATAATGATTGGGAACAATAAGCAAAATCCCCCAAAAATTGCAGTTCCCCTTTAAGTTTGTTTACATATTTTAACGAGAAATTTGAATTATATACCTGTGAGATTGTGAGTTTTTCCAGTGTGTGATTCCGGGCACAAAACCACTGCACTGTGAGGCACACAATTGGTGGATTGAATTGAATTGTATTTACATAGCGCTTTTCTCTTAAGACTCAAAGTGCTTTACATAGTGAAACCCAATATCTAAGTTACAATTAAACCAGTGTGGGTGGCACTGGGAGCAGGTGGGTAAAGTGTCTTGCCCAAGGACACAACGGCGGTGACTAGGATGGCGGAAGTGGGGATCGAACCTGGAACCCTCAAGTTGCTGGCACGGCCACTCTACAAACCGAGCTATGCCGCCCAAAATGATGAAACATACATGGAAGCACACCAAAGCCTATTTTTATTCTATCTGTGTGTGAATCAAAGTGTGTGTAGCGGGTGTGCTTGTGCATACATGTCCAGTGCGTGATGAGTGTGTATTCCCAAGCCGTGCCATTGAAGTTAATGTGCTCGTAATGACTTAAATACAATAAACTATAAAAGTTTATGGGGGAAAAGTCACACATGTGTAGCATATTTCTGGTCTCTTATTATTATGTCAATAAACGGACCGTCACTGGCCAAGTCTAGCCCGTCCAGAGTGAGCCTTAACAGTTACAACTGCAGCGTTAAAACACACGCAATAAACACGTGCTCACTGCTTACATGGTTGCCATGGATACGCCTCATCAACCTGTCCCATGTTTAAGTTGAATTTGAATTGAATTTTTTTATTTTTTTTATTTTTATTTTTTTATTTATTCCGGCAGACATATATAGCAACACTTCATCACTCTTTGTAATTTGACAGAACCACCGAAAAGGGATACGGGAAAAGAGCAAGAATGCTTATCCATGTCCCGGCCCCTAATTTACAATCAATTTAAATGCTGGTTATATATGTTGGTTATATAGTCCAAGATTCAACAGCAGAATTGATGGATACATGACAATTTCAGAACAAGTATAACATATGATAATGGATGATAATGAATGTTTTTTATTTGTATTTTTTATTTTTTTGTTGGTTTCTGAGTCCACATGATGCCCAATTCATGTTTGTCTTGTTCCAGCCGTCCATCGTGTAGCCGGCCAAAGGTCCCATCAGGACAGGTCGGCTCCCCCGGGCCCACACGCCTGCTGGAAAACACTTTGTCAATAGCATTGAGCGACCATGAGATTAGCTCTATCTTGCCTGGGTTTCTTTCGTCTTCTGAAGCCTTGTCTGGTGTGTTATGTCCCTTATTCCATAGTGAGTTATTTTGCACCTGTGTCCCACAGTTGAGATAGTCCAAACAACTGGTCATGTTTTTGATAGTTTCCCAACAACACATTTTTTACCGCAAGGTTGAACACTCTTAGGCTAGAAGACAGTTTCATTTCTCCGCTCACATTGTCCCACATTTTGACCCCCGCTATAGATAACGTTTGAGCCTTAAAGGCCTACTGAAACCCACTACTACCGACCACGCAGTCGGATAGTTTTTATATCAATGATGAAATCTTAACATTGCAACACATGCCAATACGGCCGGGTTAGATTAGTAAAGTGCAATTTTAAATTTCCCGCTGAAAACGTCTCTGTATGATGACGTTTGCGCGTGACGTCACGGATTGTAGCGGACATTTTGGGACACCATTGTGGCCAGCTATTAAGTCGTCTGTTTTCATCGCAAAATTCCACAGTATTCCGGACATCTGTGTTGGTGAATCTTTTGCAATTTGTTTAATGAACAATGGAGATAGCAAAGAAGAAAGCTGTAGGTGGGAAGCGGTGTATTAGCGGCCGGCTGCAGCAACACAAACACGTAGCGGCTACGTCGTAGCCGGTGTTTCATTGTTTACATTCCCGAACGATGACAGTCAAGCTTTACCATTGGCCTGTGGAGAACTGGGAGAACAGAGACTCTTACCAGGAGGACTTTGAGTTGGATACGCGGTACCGTGAGTACGCAGCTGCGGCTTCCAAACATTTGATTGCTTGCCCGTACGTGCGTGCCGCTATGTGCATGTCTCGTACGTAACTTTGGGCAAATATATGTGCTCTGTGAACTTTGCGGAGGTGAACGGTACTTTGGGCTGTGGGATTGAGTGTGTTGTGCGGGTGTTTGATTTGTATTGGCGGGTTATATGGACGGGAGGTGGGAGGTGTTTGTTATGCGGTATTAATTTGTGGCATATTAAATATGTGCCTGGTTGTGTTGTGGCTATTAGAGTATATATATGTCTTGTGTTTAATTACTGTTTTAGTCATTCCCAGCTGAATATCAGGTCCCACCCGCCTCTCACAACATCTTCCCTATCTGAATCGCTTCCACTGCCCTCTAGTCCTTCACTCTCACTTTCCTCATCCACAAATCTTTCATCCTCGCTCAAATTAACGGGGAAAACGTCGCTTTCTCGCTGCTTGTGGCCATGATTGTAAACAATGTGCAGATGTGAGGAGCTCCGCAACCTGTGACGTCACGCTACTTCCGGTACAGGCAAGACTTTTTTATCAGCGACCAAAAGTTGCAAACTTTACCGTCAATGTTCTCTACTAAATCCTTTCAGCAAAAATATGGCTATATCGCGAAATGATCAAGTATGACACATAGAATGGATCCGCTATCCCCGTTTCAATAAGAAAATCTCATTTCAGTAGTAAATGTGGAATTCACCATGTTATGTTTGAATTTCAGGACACCCCTGAGTTCATGTGGACCATCTCTGAGTTAAACGTGCTATTCTGAAAGAACAGGGTTCTTTATGAAAAGCAGTAGAGCTCATGCTTTCGACACTCAACTAAAATGTCGATGCGCCACAAAACATGAAATATCATTTTGTGAATATGGATGTGATCACATTCTGTACCTAATGAAGTGTCTAGTGGTGTATTTATTTACAGGAATAGTTGAAGGCTGAATCATTACACACACACACCTGCGTTGTGTATACATTAGATGACTCACCATCATCCTCAGCGGAGAGCACGTGCCCCGAACGCGGCGCTACAATGCATTGTGGGCCTGCGCGTCTCACGGGAGCGGCAACAGAAGCGAGGAGGAAATGAACGGCGGGAAGAGATAAGGGCGCCAAGTGTGTGTGTGTGTGTGTGTGTGTGAAAGTGACGTCAAAGGTGATGTCACACCTTTGAACTGTGAGGCTAGTGTGTGTACCGTAGAGATGCACCGAAGAGAACAACTCAAAACACAACATGCCGGCCATGACTTCAGGTGCCTTTGGAAGCTGAGCAACTTGGAATTCAAGCTAACATGAGTTTAGAAACTAAAACATTCCAGAACCTGAACAAAAACGAGACTGGACAGAAGAATTAAAATGACTAGGTAACATATTTTCACACTTACATGACAAATAATAATGCCTTAAAACTCCTGTAAAAACAAGTCTACCGATCATTTTAGATCAGGGGTGTCAAACCTATGGCCGAACAGGTTTGATGAGTTTGTCAAGTATTAAAATTTTTTTTTTTTAATGAAATAAACTGCTGTTCTAAATGTGTCCACTGGATGTCACAATAGCAATTCCGTTAGGCAAGTAAAGGGGGACTCTGGCTCCTCCTCCTCGACCCACATGAAACTTAAAACCTGCCGTTTAATGTCTTCTGCTTCGAAAACATCGTCATTAAACATGAGAAAAGTGAACTTAACCCTTTTGAATAGTTTTTACCTCCGTTTCTTACGGTTTGTTGAGTTAGCCCTGTGTTGATACGTGGACACGACAAAGGAGGCATTTGATACCTAGAAGAGTTTACATGTTGTGTTTTTTGTTCAATCTCAGAAAAACTGTGACTTGAAGTTTGATCCTGGCTTTGTAGATGCACTGAGACCAAGTCTGAGCTCATTGTGTTTTTGAAACTGCACCAATTTCCTCAGAATTTTCAACAAAATAAGTGTTTTCTCCAGAAGATTATTTGAAAAACTCAAAACACAACATGACTTGACCATGACTTCAGGTGCCTTTGGAAGCGGAGCAACTTGGAATTCAAGCTAACATGAGTTTAGAAACTAAAACATTCCAGAACCTGAACAAAAACGAGACTGGACAGAAGAATTAAAATGACTAGGTAACATATTTTCACACTTACATGACAATTAATAATGCCTTAAAACTCCTGTAAAAACAAGTCTACCCATCATTTTAGATCAGAGGTGTCAAACCTATGGCCGAACAGGTTTGATGAGTTTGTCAAGTATTAAAATGAGCTGCTTTTTTTTTTTTAACGAAATAAACTGCTGTTCTAAATGTGTCCACTGGATGTCACAATAGCAATTCCGTTAGGCAAGTAAAGGGGGACTCTAGCTCCTCCTCCTCGACCCACATGAAACTTAAAACCTGCCGTTTAATGTCTTCTGCTTCGAAAACATCGTCATTTGGCACACTTACTCCCCCAAAATGTCTTTGTAAAACATGAGAAAAGTGAACTTAACCCTTTTGAATAGTTTTTACCTCCGTTTCGTACGGTTTGTTGAGTTAGCCCTGTGTTGATACGTGGACACGACAAAGGAGGCATTTGATACCTAGAAGAGTTTACATGTTGTGTTTTTTGTTCAATCTCAGAAAAACTGTGACTTGAAGTTTAATCCTGGCTTTGTAGATGCACTGAGACCAAGTCTGAGCTCATTGTGTTTTTGAAACTGCACCAATTTCCTCAGAATTTTCAACAAAAGAAGTGTTTTCTCCAGAAGATTATTTGAAAAACTCAAAACACAACATGACTTGACCATGACTTCAGGTGCCTTTGGAAGCTGAGCAACTTGGAATTCAAGCTAACATGAGTTTAGAAACTAAAACATTCCAGAACCTGAACAAAAACGAGACTGGACAGAAGAATTAAAATGACTAGGTAACATATTTTCACACTTACGTGACAATTAATAATGCCTTAAAACTCCTGTAAAAACAAGTCTACCGATCATTTTAGATCAGGGGTGTCAAACCTATGGCCGAACAGGTTTGATGAGTTTGTCAAGTATTAAAATGAGCTGCTTTTTTTTTTTTTTTTTTTAACGAAATAAACTGCTGTTCTAAATGTGTCCACTGGATGTCACAATAGCAATTCCTTTAGGCAAGTAAAGGGGGACTCTGGCTCCTCCTCCTCGACCCACATGAAACTTAAAACCTGCCGTTTAATGTCTTCTGCTTCGAAAACATCGTCATTTGGCACACTTACTCCCCCAAAATGTCTTTGTAAAACATGAGAAAAGTGAACTTAACCCTTTTGAATAGTTTTTACCTCCGTTTCTTACGGTTTGTTGAGTTAGCCCTGTGTTGATACGTGGACATGACAAAGGAGGCATTTGATACCTAGAAGAGTTTACATGTTGTGTTTTTTGTTCAATCTCAGAAAAACTGTGACTTGAAGTTTGATCCTGGCTTTGTAGATGCACTGAGACCAAGTCTGAGCTCATTGTGTTTTTGAAACTGCACCAATTTCCTCAGAATTTTCAACAAAGTAAGTGTTTTCTCCAGAAGATTATTTGAAAAACTCAAAACACAACATGACTTGACCATGACTTCAGGTGCCTTTGGAAGCTGAGCAACTTGGAATTCAAGCTAACATGAGTTTAGAAACTAAAACATTCCAGAACCTGAACAAAAACGAGACTGGACAGAAGAATTAAAATGACTAGGTAACATATTTTCACACTTACGTGACAATTAATAATGCCTTAAAACTCCTGTAAAAACAAGTCTACCGATCATTTTAGATCAGGGGTGTCAAACCTATGGCCGAACAGGTTTGATGAGTTTGTCAAGTATTAAAATGAGCTGCTTTTTTTTTTTTAACGAAATAAACTGCTGTTCTAAATGTGTCCACTGGATGTCACAATAGCAATTCCGTTAGGCAAGTGAAAGGGGACTCTGGCTCCTCCTCCTCGACCCACATGAAACTTAAAACCTGCCGTTTAATGTCTTCTGCTTCGAAAACATCGTCATTAAACATGAGAAAAGTGAACTTAACCCTTTTGAATAGTTTTTACCTCCGTTTCTTACGGTTTGTTGAGTTAGCCCTGTGTTGATACGTGGACACGACAAAGGAGGCATTTGATACCTAGAAGAGTTTACATGTTGTGTTTTTTGTTCAATCTCAGAAAAACTGTGACTTGAAGTTTGATCCTGGCTTTGTAGATGCACTGAGACCAAGTCTGAGCTCATTGTGTTTTTGAAACTGCACCAATTTCCTCAGAATTTTCAACAAAATAAGTGTTTTCTCCAGAAGATTATTTGAAAAACTCAAAACACAACATGACTTGACCATGACTTCAGGTGCCTTTGGAAGCTGAGCAACTTGGAATTCAAGCTAACATGAGTTTAGAAACTAAAACATTCCAGAACCTGAACAAAAACGAGACTGGACAGAAGAATTAAAATGACTAGGTAACATATTTTCACACTTACGTGACAATTAATAATGCCTTAAAACTCCTGTAAAAACAAGTCTACCCATCATTTTATATCAGGGGTGTCAAACCTATGGCCGAACAGGTTTGATGAGTTTATCAAGTATTAAAATTAGCTGCTTTTTTTTTTTTTAAAGAAATAAACTGCTGTTCTAAATGTGTCCACTGGATGTCACAATAGCAATTCCGTTAGGCAAGTAAAGGGGGACTCTGGCTCCTCCTCCTCGACCCACATGAAACTTAAAACCTGCCGTTTAATGTCTTCTGCTTCGAAAACATCGTCATTAAACATGAGAAAAGTGAACTTAACCCTTTTGAATAGTTTTTACCTCCGTTTCGTACGGTTTGTTGAGTTAGCCCTGTGTTGATACGTGGACACGACAAAGGAGGCATTTGATACCTAGAAGAGTTTACATGTTGTGTTTTTTGTTCAATCTCAGAAAAACTGTGACTTGAAGTTTGATCCTGGCTTTGTAGATGCACTCAGACCAAGTCTGAGCTCAATGTGTTTTTGAAACTGCACCAATTTCCTCAGAATTTTCAACAAAATAAGTGTTTTCTCCAGAAGATTATTTGAAAAACTCAAAACACAACATGACTTGACCATGACTTCAGGTGCCTTTGGAAGCTGAGCAACTTGGAATTCAAGCTAACATGAGTTTAGAAACTAAAACATTCCAGAACCTGAACAAAAACGAGACTGGACAGAAGAATTAAAATGACTAGGTAACATATTTTCACACTTACATGACAATTAATAATGCCTTAAAACTCCTGTAAAAACAAGTCTACCGATCATTTTAGATCAGGGGTGTCAAACCTATGGCCGAACAGGTTTGATGAGTTTGTCAAGTATTAAAATGAGCTGCTTTTTTTTTTTTTTTTTTAACGAAATAAACTGCTGTTCTAAATGTGTCCACTGGATGTCACAATAGCAATTCCGTTAGGCAAGTAAAGGGGGACTCTGGCTCCTCCTCCTCGACCCACATGAAACTTAAAACCTGCCGTTTCATGTCTTCTGCTTCGAAAACATCGTCATTTGGCACACTTACTCCCCCAAAATGTCTTTGTAATACATGAGAAAAGTGAACTTAACCCTTTTGAATAGTTTTTACCTCCGTTTCTTACGGTTTGTTGAGTTAGCCCTGTGTTGATACGTGGACACGACAAAGGAGGCATTTGATACCTAGAAGAGTTTACATGTGTTTTTTGTTCAATCTCAGAAAAACTGTGACTTGAAGTTTAATCCTGGCTTTGTAGATACACTGAGACCAAGTCTGAGCTCATTGTGTTTTTGAAACTGCACCAATTTCCTCAGAATTTTCAACAAAATAAGTGTTTTCTCCAGAAGATTATTTGCGATTTGTACGTTTTCATAATGTGCTTGTTCTATTTTTGGCCAAAGAAAACAACCTGGAATTGTCTTTATTTTTAAGTTATCATGCCATGATTTTCCCCATTTGGTAATAGATTTTCCTCCATGCGGCCCCTGAGCTAAAATGACTTTGACACCCCTGGTTTGGATCAATTAGATGTTGAAAATCCGACATCTTTCTAGAACAGTGGACTGTTAAATATTCATAACTCTATTGTAGCTTCCTTTGAGATAGTTGGCGCTAACAGGAGGGTTACCCTGGCAACCAGAGGCTGTTGTGTGAAAGAATGTCAAAGCAAACCATTTAGCACTGTACGCGCTTTTGCATTTGCACTATTCATTTGATGTGTGTGTGTGTGTGTGTGTGTGTGTGTGTGTGTGTGTGTGTGTGTGTGTGTGTGTGTGAACTGACAAGGGAGTGGTCCCAGCTGATGATGAGTCATCTTCATCTCATGACGGTCGGCTGTGCGCACAAACAGCAGCCCGCCTGCTACTTTGACCGATACACTGTGAAGCGTATCAATGAGCCGCACGTCGCTTGCCAAAGCAGGACGGCACAAGAAAGTCACAAGTTGGACGCTCGGTGTGTTTTATTTTGTTCACACTTCATAAGACACACCCGCACCATCCCACAACGTCTAAGACCAGAATCCCGTCTCCATGCATTGAGGCCTTACATGACTCCATGACTTACAGTGTCGACCGGACGTGTGCAGACACCCAAGTCCTGTAGGTGGCCGCAGGGGTGTCGAAGTTGAAAGGGGGGAGGGACTTAAACAAGTTGAAAAACTTATTGGGGTGTTACCATTTAGTGGTCAATTGTACGGAATATGTACTGAAATGTGCAATCTACTAATAAAAGTTTCAATAAAAAACCCCCCCCAAAAAAACAGAATGGACATCTCGGTTTCAGACGATCCCTAAATGATTGGTCAAAAGTTCCTCAAGTGACTACCAGGCACCATGTTGGGAACTTAATGTTAAAGTTTTCACGGCCCTCAGTGCACAATCATCTGTGCAGTGTGCTGGGCGCACCTACAAGCGGCTGCATTCAATCGGCTCAATCAGCACTCTGCACACCTGTCGCTGATGAGCTTCCTCGCCTTCTTAAGCCAGTGCAAACCTGCATTCCGGGTCAGAACGTAGCGACCTGTTCCGGTACAGTAAGCCAAAAATCTCCAAGCTATATGCACACACACTCTCTCTCTCTCTGTGTTTCTCCCCCTCCGTGTTCATTGGTCTCGTGTCCCCTTGTCGTCTTCCAGCAGCATTCCTCCGTTCCCGCGTTACGAGTTGTGTGTCTCATCTCCCCGTGTTCCTTTCTGGTTCACTGGCTGCCGCTCTTGGATCTCGACCTCCCGCCTGGACACAGACTTTGACGCCTCGCTCCTGCACTTGACCTCACGCCGAGCCTGCCTTGCCCCCTCTTGGACTTCCGCACCTCGCTCGACACTTCCGGTAACACACTACAGATACTCGGTACACATAGTCACACTCATACACCTTTTGGATTAGTCACATTCCATTCTATTGTATATCAAAATAAATATAGAGTTAAACGACGTCCCTGCATTCTGTGCCGTCTTCTTCCCCTGTACCGTAACAAAAGTGGCCAAAAATATTAAATGCACTTGTTTTTAATGAATACTTAAGCCTACTGCGCTACTGTATTTTAACGTTAATGCTTTAATGTTGGTCACTATGGTGGTACTTGGTGAGCCAAGTGGTTTAACTTTCTAAGGTGGTACTTGGTGAAAAAAGTTTGAGTACAACTGTTCTAGGCAGAACCTCTTTTTAATCTTTTAATAGCATGGTTCCTCTTATTGCTATTTAATTTGTGCATGTTTTTTTATATGTGCAATGTGACAGCAAACTGTTTCAAGATTTTATAGAAATGTTTACATGTAAATTAATTAAACTGTTCATAGAAATGTATTTGATTTCACAAATCTTGTTCATCTATAAACTATTTTTTTATTTTTATTTTTTTTTTTAGAAAAAACAACATTGTCTAGATCAGGGGTGTCAAACTCATTTTAGATCGGGGGTCACGTGGAGAAAAGTCTACTCCCAAGTGGGCCGGACTGGTAAAATCACGGCACGATAACTTAAAAATAAAGACAACTTCAGATTGTTTTCTTTGTTTAAAAATAGAACAAGCACATTCTATAAATGTACAAATCATACATTTTCAGCAAATTTACAAAAAACGTTTGTCATCACTTCTGAGAATGAAGAGCATAGAAGAAAAGGTCATTTCCAACATCAGTATTCAAGGACAACTTTAAAACAAATGTGTATATCAGTGGTGGGGGTTCAACTATGGAATTCTCTTTATAATGAGATAAAAGATTGTAAAAATATATTCCAATCGAAAAAAATATATAAAGACAGAACAATAAAATCATATGGACAGCCATAAGTGTTTACATTTTGCCTTATATTTATTAATTTACTTGTTTTTTGCCTGGTTTTGTATTTGTTTTGTATCATCCCGTGAGGTGTATATTACTTATTTTGTTTTTTTGTTCGGTTTGTACTTCATGAAGTTTTCACTTGTGTTTTTTTTTTGTTTTTGTTATATTTGGATGTAATTGTTGGTTCACATATCATTAAGTAAGACTATGTACTATGTGAAGGGGGCAGGAAAATATACGATTTTTCTTCATCCTGCTCCTTCTCAGGCATTGGTGTGTAACGGTGTAACTGAATAATTGTGTTATAATTGTCTATCAAAGATGCACATCAATGAAGGAGATAAATAAAAATGAAATGAAAAATGAAATAATGTTTTTTTTTTTTTTACACTAACATGTTGCAGTTAATAGTATTCTATCTTTATTTGTCGTTATTTATACTTCCTGATTCAGTCAACTCATTGGTGTTAATTTTCAATCCATCATGATGAAAAAATAATATCAAAATCAAATTACAGGATGTTATTTATGTACTTTGATCATTTTCTTCGACCGATGTACTAAATCATGTGGTTTAATTTGTTTACATATGTAGCATCATTTACATAGATACAAATAATTGCTATTGCGACATCTAGTGGACACATTTAGGACATCAGTTTCTTTTATTCAAAAATGTTGGCTCATTTTTATACTTAGCAATTAGAGATGTCCGATAATATCGGGCTGCCGTTATTATCGACCGATAAATGCTTTAAAATGTAATATCGGAAATTATCGGTATCAGTATCGGTAAACGCCACTGTACGGAGTGGTACACGGACATAGAAGTACAGAGCGCCAATAAACCTTAAAGGTACTGCCTTTGCGTGCCGGACCAATCACATAATATCTACGGCTTTTCACACACACATGTGAATGCAAGGCATACTTGGTCAACAGCCATACAGGTCACAGTGATGGTGACCGTATAAACAACTTCAACACTGTTACAAATATGCGCCACACTGTCAACCCACACCAAACAAGAATGACAAACACATTTCGGGAGAACATCCGCACCGTAACACAACATAAACACAACAGAACAAATACCCAGAACCCCTTGCAGCACTAACTCTTCCGGGACGCTACAATATACACCCCCCGCTACTCCCTAGCCCCCCCTCCCCCCACCTCAACCCCGGCCACCTCAACCTCCTCATGCTCTCTCAGGGAGTGCATGTCCCAAATTCCAAGCTGCTGTTTTGAGGCATGTTAAAAAAAAGTAATGCACTTTGTGACTTCAATAATAAATATGGCAGTGCCATGTTGGCATTTTTTTCCATAGCTTGAGTTGATTTATTTTGGAAAACCTTGTTACATTGTTTAATGCATCCAGCAGGGCATCACAACAAAATTAGGCATAATAATGTGTTAATTCCACGACTGCATATATCGGTATCGGTTGATATCGAAATCGGTAATTGAGAGTTGGACAATATCGGAATATCGGATATCGGCAAAAAAGCCATTATCGGACATTTTTATTAGCAATATATTGTCCAGCAAAGTGTGTTATTGGTCCAGGCCTAATGTCTAGCGTACATATTAGTTGAAGTTGCTCATTCTCACACAATTGGGGCAGCGTTCCATTTATCTCCTTCCCTCACTGCCTCGCAGCATGAGGGGATAAATGTGTAAGGACTAAAGCTGAAACATCTGACCTCAGCCGTGCTCCTCTAAAGTGGAATCAATACTTTATCTTCCACATCAAACCGTCCGTCAATGCCTGTCTTGACTCACACTCAGCATCCTGTTGCAAGCGTTGCAGTCGTACCTCTGAGCGCTCGAAAGCATTTCGGAAAACATTTCCAGGCTTCCTAAAACGTGGAGTATCTGACCTGAGGAGCATGCATCCTGTTTTTGAAGCGAGAGAGGAAGCAGCAGCATCCTCTCCAATGGGAAATGCATTTTGGTTATTAATAGCAAAAACAGCTACGTAGATGCAGGAGTTGTTATCTGGCGTGTGTGTGTGTGTGTGTGTGTGCTGTTTGACTGACATCTAGGGATGATGTTTGATAAGAAATTATCGAGTTCGAGTCTATTATCGAATCCTCTTATCGAACCGATTCCTTATCGATTCTCTTATCGAGTCCAGATAGGTTGTTGTATATGGAAAAAAACGCACAATATTTGGTTTAACAAAAGCTCACTTTTATTATATAAGAAAACAATTTAATCTAATAAATAAATAAATATTGACTGTTACCCCCCTAAAAAAATAAAATAAAATAAATAAACATTGACTGTTGTTACCCAAAGTATATTAAGTGGGATTTTTCAGAAAAACAAATATATACAGTAACACAAAAACAACCTGTCTCTGTGATCACTATAGGTGTATAAATAATAATATAGTGTTAAATAAAATCAGTCCCTTGGGCACAAAACTGGAAATAATACAGCTCTCCAAAAAGTGCAATTCTGCTGCTATTTGACATAACTGTTTGTTATGATGCTTTGACATTTTTGCACTTTAAAGAAAGAAAATTCTATGAAGAGAAAAGTTGTTTGCAAATGTGGTTACAATGCTAAAAAATGAAAAGTTAAAGCTAAAAAAAGAAATACACTTTATTGAGTTAACATTATTTCTTTATAGGGGGAAAGATGTTATGAGCTAGGGAATATAACAACTACACTACCCATCATGCAACGGGAGTGACGAGCATGCGCGGTAGCCCCGAAAAGTGTTGTTGCATGCCGTCACCCGTGAAAGTAAACGTCAAGAACTCAGCCAACACGCCTCGCCTGCATTATTTATAATTAGACAGACAACACATATACAGTGTGAAAAACAAAAGTTAAAAAAGGGAGATGTGTTGTATATATATGTATGTGCTGCGGTTGTTTTAAGAACGTTGCGACAGCTGCCGTAAAGGAGGTGAGTTGCTAGCCTGGTTGCTATGTTTCCGGTTGGTGGTAAAAGTGTTCTTCATGTGTTTGTACCCTGCTAAAATCTCTCAGTAAAGTTATTCATTGGATTATACCTTTTGTTTTGAACTTTATTGCACCTTGGAGCGCTTTTTCCCGTCCATTGTTTTCCTGCTTTCGCTATCTGCGCCTAATGACTGAGCTACGTGACTGATTTCTTGTGATGTCACACGGAGCATTTCTGGTCGGGACGGGATTCGTTCCGAGGGATTCGAATAAAGAACCAACTCTTTTCTTTACTATAGTGGTCTTGATAACGGGTACCGGTTCTCAAAAAGGGATTCGAGTCCGAGGACTCGGTTATTTTCTTATCGAACAACCGGGAAAACCGGTTTCGAGTATCATCCCTACTGACATCAGATGTCAAATCAGTTCAGTGGGTCACACTGACAGTGTTTTGTGGTCTAAATGCACATCGTTGGACAAATAACAGAAAAAGTAAAATAAAAACTAGTATATATTTTTTTTACATTTAAGTGGCCAGAAATTTGATCCACTTTTTGTACTATTGCAAGACAACATTGTTTATCGTTTGGACATACAAACACCCTATAGTCACTTTTACACTTATTTAATCCAATATAGCCGGGTTCTGCAACCTGCGGCTCTGCCCTGGCTCCCTTTGGCTTTCTTTAACACAAAGTTTCAATAAATAATGTTTTTTAAATTTTTTATTAATACTATTTTATTTAGTTTACTTTAATGTTACAGTTGTTATTTTTGGAGAGTTCTGTGACCTTGTAATATAAAAATAGAACATATTTTAATATTTTGTCGATTGAAATGTATGTCACACCCCCCATGCGTCATCTTTTGTTGCCAAGCCGTTGTTTTTTAGCGGTCAACGTCCGGTAAGCTAGCAATTGACGGAAAATACAACATTTAATGCTTTATGGACAGAATAATTTGCCTTCACTGTTGACGAGGTTGGTTCATGTGTGTGCTTAATATGTGGTTAATAAAATAGCACAAAAAAAAAAATCTAAATGTTCAAGACATTTCCAGAACAAACACACAGCATTTGCGAAAAATAACCCAGCTGGAGATGACCGAAAAAGAGTAGTTTTGGAACTGATCTGTTAGGTTCAAACACTGATGACATCTATTAAACAAGACAAGAAGCAAGGAATTAAACAGAGACATAATTAAATTTGGCTCAATGAGGAGAAACGCGTACACCTGTACCCTTGTACAGTGTTCCACGCTCTGACGAAAGATTGTACCCCTCCTCTTTTATTTGGACTTTCCCTGATTACATGGCAACAGCTGTTTCTAAGAGACGGGGGTCGTAAACAGCCATCGCCTTTGTCACAAACAGTTCAAAGAAAAGGTTGTAAAACAGTTCAAAGAAAAGGTGCCTTGAGGGGAGTCAGGCCCTGCTTCCTCTGCACTTTGTAGTTCTCGGGTCAAGACAAAATCTTTCTGTGGATTACAATACATGAAAGAAACAGAACACCTTTATGTTGCTTCCCATCCTACACAGTGGAGTTTTTCAAGCCTTCTTCTTGGTAGGATCAAAGACAGCTTTTGTCTTCTCGCCGGGAACTCATGGCAACACAAAGTTTTGTGATAACTTAGATACAATTATTCTAACATGATCAGAGAAAAAAAAAAAAAAATTCATGAGTTGTTTTCTGTCTATTGTTTGAGTTCATAAATGCTATTTCATAAGTGTAGAGAAACTATAAGTGGCGTTATCGGAATTTTAGGGATCAAACAAGGTTTGCCGCTCTCGGTGGGTTTTATTTCGTGGGAAATGGGCTCAAATGGCTCTTTGTATGGTAAAGGTTGCCGACTCCTGCAATATAGTAATGCTGCCTGAAGCTGAGCCAATCAGTGGCCAAGATACTGAACAGCGTGATCTGATTGCTTTGGTCTCATCTAGTGGCCAATAATACTGTAATGTTATTTTTTATGCTTGAAAATGCTTAATAATGGAGAAAATATAAACTAGTCTGCAATGTGGGCAAGCTGCAGTGTTTGAAGCGCAATGTGGCAAGGGACGACTGCAAATTGAAATGTATCATTTAAATTACACAGTTTTTTTTTTACCTACTTTGTCCAATAAATTATTATTTCCATTTAGTGTTCGTACACACGACCTGTATTTTAAGCAGTATTTTTTGTGGATCCCATTGAGTTGAGTTTTTTCTTGCCCAGGGGCCGTACTTATCAAGCTTCTTAGAATTACTCCTAAGAAGTCTGCTAAGAGTTGACTTAAGAGTAAATAAATTCTTCGCTGAAAGCTGCACTTAAAAGTTAGTTATCAAGCGTCTTACTCACACTTTCAGCGAAGTGTAGGACTGAATCTTAAGTGTCACACTCAGAGCTGAATTACGACATTACTATGTGCCGTAAACGGAATTTTAGGTGACGTCATTTCTGTGTCCATAGAAATGACCAATCACGGAAGGGAATCCGTTGTCTAAGAATAAAGAAATATCTTGGAAATATTTAAGTGGACAATGGGAGTGTATATTTTGACAATAAACTACAAAATAATACAAAACAAACTAGTCCCCGCCGGCACTCACGCTACCGCTCCCTCTCTTCTATCGCCCACACACTCACTGACGTCACTCACCTCACGGCCACACACATACGCTACTGTCATAACATTTTCTTTCCAATTCATTAATTAGGCAACTAATTTGAAACTGGTGTGGGTGGCTCTATATATACTAGCCCACTGCAGCCACATGCAGAAATCAACAAAGAATCGAAAAGTATTAAATCTGTGACAAAAATAATATCCGCTCTGTCTAAACGATACCGTTTGATCAGCTGCTCGTCATCAAAAAAAACAAAAAACATTGTTCCGTTCCCTGAACGTTCGCGCACGTCTCTCTCGCCTCAGTGCCATCCCCTGCTGGCAACTCCTAACCACTTAAGACACCTCTGAAGGTCTCTTAAATATCGTGGAGAGTAGGAGTGATTCTTAGACTTAAGAACGTTGATAAAAAGCTTTTATTCTGAAGTTTGAGAGTAGGACTACATTTCGCAAATTCTCAGGACTTAAGTGTAAAATGGCACTCTAAGAAGCTTGATAAGTACGGCCCCAGATCTGAGCCAAGGATGTCGTTGTGGCTTGTGCAGCCCTTTGAGACACGTGTGATTAAGGGCTATATAAATAAACTTTGATTGATTGATTGATTGAGAGTCAAAACACACACATATAAGAGTTGCCGTTCGCCACCACTCGCGCTCAGGCACTACACACACAGACACCGAAACTATTGCGTGACTCAGTTCACTCTGCCGCTCTCGCACATGTCACACCCAACAGCACCACCTCTTAAAAGCCCACAGACACACATCACAAATGTTATACCATTGTCTTGTGGCGTTGGCTGTACACCATTTTTGTTTGGATGACGCCAGAGACGAGAAAATAGACTTAACGTTTACTGTTGATATTATTAAAAGTGCAAGACTTCAGATAAAGTTTTTCCTTTTTATAGTATCGATACAATCGATCTTGGATCAACACCTGTCATTTGGAAGGCAACCTTGCCGAGAACGGATTGATATACTTGAAATGTAGGAATATAAATGGATAAATCGATCAACCGTGACACCCCTACCGTCTATATTCTGTTTTCCCAAAAAAAAAGCAACAAGCGACAAATCTTGCAACTTTTTCTGGTCTTATCGGAACCTCTGCTGTGAGACCCCCCACCATCTCAAAACAGTCACAGAATATGAACATTTGATAATTAAAACATGTAGAAGATTAGGTTTTCATGTTTTTTGCCTCATTTCTTATCTACCAGTTTCAGTTTCAGGTTATTCCGAACATGCATACGATACAATGTAGTCAGGGGCGCCGCTAGGGATTTTGGGCCCCATGAAAAGAATCTTTACAGGGCCCCCAAACACAGCGGCAACATTATAATTTCATCATCATTAGGGGCCTCTCTGGGCCCCCCCTCCATCATGGGCCCCTAGAATCCGTCTCCTTTACCCCCCCTTTTCGGCGCCCCTGAATGTAATGCATCACACAATTCCAGTTGTTTCATTACAGACTTAGACTTAGACTTAGAAAATCTTTATTGTCCCTGAGGGGCAATTTGGTTTGCAGCAGTAGTCATTAAAAAACAAGGTTCAACAGTAAAACGGGGTACAACAGTAAAAACCAAGGTACGACAGTAAAACAAGGTACAAATACATAAAATACATACAACATACAAACCATCATGAAAGCATTAAACTAAAAACTAAAAACATTTGTAAAACAATAAAAACTAATCATCACACGTCGCTTCCCACTAAAGTGACTGCATAGCAGCTAAGCTTGTTTAAGAAGCTCATTTATAAAGGCAGCAGCTGAGGGAAGAAAGGATCTTATGTATCTGTTGTTTTTGGCCTTTCTATTAGTAGGGGCGTACCTGCATCCTGAGGGCAAGAGTCTAAACTCTGAGAAGAGAGGGTGCTGAGGGTTGACCAGAATTGCCTTTGCCTTCTGGATGACTCTGGCCTGATAGATCTGGTTCAGGGGGTTCAATGTAGTGCCTATGGTCTTTTGGCACACCTTGATTATACCACCCAATCTATTTTAACAGCACATCCGAAAAGGAGTAGGAAGAAGCAGAACTTATTTAATCTTACCCCTTTTCATACCATAGCAATTTTATCCCATTTCTACAGAGCCTCTAAAGCAGGGGTGTCAAACTCATTTTAGCTCAGGGGCCGCACGGAGGAAAATCTGTGCACACGCGGGCCGGACTATTACAACCATAGCATTAAAACAAAAAAATAACTTCAGATTGTTTTCTTTGTCTTACTTTGGCCAAAAATAGAACAAACACATTCTGAAACTATTACAATAAAATATGGAAATAAATACAAGCAGCGGTAAAGTTTAGATCAGGAGTATCAAACTAATTTTAGATCGGGGGCCACATGGAGGAAAATCTATGCCCAAGTGGGCCAGACTGGTAAAATCACGGCACAATAACTTAAAAATAAAGAAAACTTCAGATTGTTTTCTTTGTTTAAAAATAGAACAAGCACATTCTGAAAATGTACAAATCATAATGTTGTTGGGTTTATTTACACCTACATGTTGTAGTTAATAGTATTCCATCTTTGTTTGTCGTTATTTATACTTTCTGAATAAATTATTAGATAATGTTCATTAGTCAACTCATTGGTGTTCATTTTCAATCCATCAAGATAAAAAAATAATATCAAAATCAAATTATAGGATGTTATTTATGTAGTTTGTTAATTTTCCTCGGCTGATGTACTAACATCATGTGGTTTATTTTTTGTATTGCGACATCTAGTGGACACATTTAGAACAGCAGTTTATTTCATTCAAAAATTTCGGCCCATATTTATACTTACCAAACTCATCCCGCGGGCCGGTTAAAACCAGTTTGCGGGCCTGATCCGGCCCTCGGGCCGTACGTTTGACACCCCTGCTCTAAAGGGACATGAAGGGAAAAAAAATGTTTTGCGAGATCTCGCAAAAGTTTTTTTTTCCTATGTCAGTGAACCGGAAGTAAAACAGACACCGCGATGGTGAACCAGAAGTGAAACAGACAAAGCAATGGAGGAGCCTACCCATCATCCGTGGGAGAAGTTTATTGATTTCTATTTTAGTATTGGCATAACATTAAAGACATCAAATTGTATTATGGTCCCACAAGAGAGCACAGATGATGGGTAGGCTCCCGCATGCTCCCGCTCCTCCATCGCTGTGTCTGTTTCACTTCCGGTTCACTGACATAGGAAAAAAACCTTCGCGAGATCTCGCAAAAAGTATTGCGAGATCTCGCAAAACGTATTGCGAGATCTCGCAAAACATCCATGTCCCTTTAGGGCAGGGGTCGGCAACCCGCGGCTCTAGAGCCGCATGTGGCTCTTTAGCGCCGCCCTAGTGGCTCTCTGAAGCTTTTTCAAAAATGTATGAAAAATGGAAAAAGATGAGGGGAAAAAAAACAATTTTTTTGGGTTTTAATATGGTTTCTGTATGAGGACAAACATGACACAAACCTCCCTAATTGTTATAAAGCACACTGTTTGTATTAAACATGCTTCACTGATTCGAGTATTTGGCGAGCGCCGTTTTGTCCTACTAATTTTGGCGGTCCTTGAACTCACCTTTAGTTTGTTTCCATGTATAACTTTCTCCGACTTTCTAGGACGTGTTTTATGCCACTTCTTTTTCTGTCTCATTTTGTCCACCCAACTGTTAACGTTGTGCGTGAAGGCACAAAGGTGAGTTTTGTTGATGTTATTGACTTGTGTGGAGTGCTAATCAGACATATTTGGTCACTGCATGACTGCAAGCTAATCGATGCTAACATGCTATTTAGGCTAGCTATATGTACATATTGCATCATTATGCCTCATCTGTAGCTATATTTGAGCTCATTTAGTTTCCTTTAAGTCATCTCAATTCAATGTATATCTCATGACACACTATCTGTATGTAATATGGCTTCTAATTTGTTGTGGCTCCAGACAGATTTGTTTTTGTATTTTTGCTCCAATATGGCTCTTTCAACATTTTAGGTTGCCGACCCCTGCTTTAGGGGCTCCGTACATTTCCTTGTTCTCTGTAACAGAACAGTGAACACATAAATAATAAATAAATAATATACCATAGTAAGCAAACACATATTAAATTCATATATAATCTTTGTCTCAATAAAAAAACCAAAAAACAAACAAAGAGAAAAGGGTTCAAGATGTTCAAGATGCATTGCAAGATATGCAAGATGCAAAATACAGTGGCCATTTTAAAATGAGGACGTCAAGTCTAGCTAAACAGACTTTTATATCACTTAGAAGTTACGTCATTTAACTTTCTAGATCAATAGTTATCTAGTTAGTTTAATAGCTATGAACTAAATGAATATTAATTTAGTTTAATGAAATAGATATATATATATATATTAATGTTAGCTATTTATCTAGTTAGCTTAGTAGCTAATAGCTAAACAACTAATTTATGTAGTTAGCATAATAGCTAAGAGCTAAATAAATATCTATTCATCTAGTTAGCTCCTGATGCTAAAGCTAAAAAATCTAACTGTCATGTCTGTGTTAATCATGTTTTTGTTTGGCCATGTTTTGCTTGGTTTTTGGACTCTTTTTTTTAGTTCCTGGTTTCACTTCCTTGTTTTGTTTGATTTCCATGGTCACCCATTAGTTTTCACCTGTCATGTCACGCACCTGTTTCACGTTTTGAGTCACAAACCTGTTGTTAATCATGTCTGTGTTATTTAAGTCTTTCTTTCTGTTCTCCCGTTCTGCCTGCATCGTCTTTATGTCACACCGGTTCATGTCTCTTTCTGACCAAGTAAGTTCATAGTCCATGCCAAGTAAGTTCATAGTCCATGCCATAGCTTCTGCTAACTAGCAGCTTCATTTGTGTTTTAGGCACGCTTGCCTTTTTTGTTGTATTTTTGTGGTTATGGTAGTGAGTTATTTATGTTAAATAAATCCAAGCCTACCTTCACGCTGTCGTCCGGAGCCGTTTTTGCGTTGGAAGAACAACCCCGCAGCAAGCTGCGACCCCCACCTGACACTAACTGACTAATGAAGTAATAGTAGCTAGTACGGGGGTCGGCAACCCGCGGCTCTAGAGCCGCATGCGGCTCTTTAGCGCCGCCCTAGTGGCTCTCTGGAGATTTTTCAAAAATGTATGAAGAATGGAAAAAGATGAGGGGAAAAAAAATCAATTTTTTTGTTTTAGTATGGTTTCTGTAGGAGGACAAACATGACACAAACCTCCCTAATTGTTATAAAGCACACTGTTTATATTAAACATGCTTCACCGATTCGAGTATTTGGCGAGCGCTGTTTTGTCCTACTAATTTTGGCGGTCCTTGAACTCACCGTATAGTTTGTATACATGTATAACTTTCTCCGACTTCCTAGGACGTGCCACTTCTTTTTCTGTCTCATTTTGTCCACCACACTTTTAACGTTGTGCGTGAGTGCACAAAGGTGAGTTTTGTTGATGTTATTGACTTGTGTGGAGTGCTAATCAGACATATTTGGTCACTGCATGACTGCGAGCTAATCGATGCTAACATGCTATTTAGGCTAGCGATATGTACATATTGCATCATTATGCCTCATTTGTAGCTATATTTGAGCTCATTTAGTTTCCTTTAAGTCCTCTTAATTAAATCTCATGACACATGTAATATGGCTTTTAATTTTTTGCGGCTCCAGACAGATTTGTTTTTGTATTTTTGGTCCAATATGGCTCTTTCAACATTTTGGGTTGCCGACCCCTGAGCTAGTACAACGAATATAACGCTTTGATTGATTGAGACTTTTATTAGTAGATTGCACAGTACAGTCCATATTCCGTACAATTGACCACTAAATGGTAACACCCGAATAAGTTTTTCAACTTGTTTAAGTCGGGGTCCACGTTAATCAATTCATGGTATAAATATATACTATCAGCATAATACAGTCATCACACAAGTTAATCATCAGAGTATATACATTGAATTATTTACATTATTTACAATCCAGGGGGTGGGGTGTGGAGGGGGTTGGGGCGGGGTTAGGTTTGGTCGATATCAGCACTTCAGTCATCAACAATTATATCATCTGAGAAATGGACATTGTAACAGTGTAGGTCTGACTTGGTAGGATATGTACAGCGAGCAGTGAACATAGTGAGCTCAGAAAGTACAAGAACAAGTACATACATTTGATTATTTACATTTGATTATTTACAATCCGGGAAGGTGGGATGTGGTGGGGGAGGGTGTTAGTCTAGGGTTGTAGTTGCCTGGAGGTGTTCTTTTAGTGCGGTTTTGAAGGAGGATAGAGATGCCCTTTCTTTTACATCTGTTGGGAGTGCATTCCATATTGATGTGGCATAGAAGGAGAATGAGTTAAGACCTTTGTTAGATCGAAATCTGGGTTTAACATGGTTTATGGAGCTCCCCCTGGTGTTGTGGTTATGGCGGTCATTTACGTTCTGGAAGTAGTTTGACATGTACTTCGGTATCAGGGAGGTGTAGCGAATTTTATAGACTAGGCTCAGTGCAAGCTGTTTTACTCTGTCCTCCACCCTGAGCCAGCCCACCTTGGAGAAGTGGGTACACTGTAAAAAAAAATCCTATTTTTATGCTTAATTTACTCTAAATTTCTACTGTAATTTTTCTATTTTTTAAAAATAGTTTATAAAACTGTAGAATTGAAGACATTATCTGTAAATAAACAATCCCCCTGTTATTTTAAGTAATATGCCAGTAATGACAAACTATGTATATTTCTATTTATTTTACAGAAAAACACCAAATTAATTATACATAGCATTTTCTGTTTTCTTAAATTACTTTCAAATTCATGTAAAATTACAGTAATTATCTTTCATTAAATATGTAGCTTGTTATATAAAAGTCTATGTCCATACTATCAATCTGTAGAATAAAGGTGTTTTTCTGCAGAACTGTTTGCATCGTCACTTTATTAAAGGTGGTTGATCTTAACAATTCAGAAAAAAATCTGTAAAATAATGTTATTTTTCTGTGGAACTGCCAGCATTGTCACTTCATTAAAGGTGTTTGATCTTAATAATTTGGAAAAACTCTGTAAAATAAAGGTATTTTTCTGCAGAACTGTTTGCATCGTCACTTTATTAAAGGTGGTTGATCTAAATAATTTAGAAAAAATCTGTAAAATTACGATATTTTCCCGCAAAACGTTTCATGAAAATGTCTGTAAATATAATGTTTTTGATCATTATTTGGTTTACAATGTTTTACTTTAATTTTATGGTTTTCGTTTGGCAGCCGTAGCTGCCAGTAGATGACCGTTTTTTTACAGAATTTTTTTTAACAGTGTAGGAGTGAGGTGTGATCTGGGATGGAGATCTAAAGTAACCTAGCTTGTTCTGGGATGTTTGGAGTCTAGATTTGAGGGTTTTGGAGGTGCTGGGAGATTTGACTTCGTTTTTATGTGGCGGATGTCTTCTGGACGCAAGACACCCATTTGTCCGGGCTTGGGAGCGGCACTAAACATCTTTGAAGGCCGGGATAAAATGAAACCCATGCTAAAAAGAATACAAAACAGGAAGTTACGTGAGTTAAACATTCACGTCCTCACGTGTGTAACGCTCCGAATGATTTCCCTTATTTTTGTGGCACTGTACGTCCAATCCAGCATGATGTCATTCGCTCTCTCTGAGTTCTGTGGTCAAGTTGGAGCCTGAGCGTGCATGCCTGAAGGAGTGCATCGTGGGAGTTCTCCGTCCTCCCACGCAGCTCGGCCCCCGGCAGCTGTGAATGCCATGAGAGGCGAGGGAGCGACCCCGGAGGACATCGAGTAACCCGTGCCCCCCCCCTTTATCCCAGCCCCGCCTGCCATCCCATAATGTGAACAAACAGGAACGGGACCCCTTCCTTCCCACTGTAAGCCAGACTTGGAATCCAACCCGCACCCCCCACCCCCACCCGTTCCTCTTTCCTTCCTCCTCCGCACTCCGAGGGGAATCCTCCGCCCGGCTCACGGCATTCCACATCCTGTCCTACACGCTCTCATGAAGACAACGTTGTGCAAAACAAAAGAAGACCCCAGTAGGGGACTCGGAGGCTCCCCCAAGGCTTGAAGACGTGTCCCACGTTAAACTAGTGAGTAGGATCTCAACAGCAAAAAAAGGACATGTTTATGTTATTGCTATTATTTATTAGCCACGCTGTCCCATACAAAATCCAGATTGTTATATTACGCTGTGAACATAGAGCGACCACGGACTTATAGGACGACGTGGTTGTGGTCCTGGACACAACTCTGTTGTCCTCCACAACACAACAACACAAGTACAGTCACTCGCAAGCAGCTCCGCACAGAGCTGGAGGCCAAAAAAAAAAAAGCAAATGTACAAACACATGCACTAGGGAACACTCTGCGGCTCGGTCGTCATGGTTACGAGGATAACAGGAAGTGGAACTAAAGAGTGCGATGCTTTTTTTTTTCAATACTCGCGACTCGTGACTGCGGTCGGAAACTGAGGTTGTATTCACTCGCAAGCGTTATGGCCATGACTCACCCACACCGATACCATCATACAAGATATATATAAGAATATATTATGTCAATGAATCATTTCTTTTTTTTAAATTACATTCATTAATTTATGGTTATATATATATATATATATATATATATAATATATATATATATATATAATATATATATATATATATATATATATATATATATATATATATATATATATATCGTGGTCAAAAGTTGACATACACTTGTAAAGAACATAATGTCATGGCTGTCTTGAGTTTCCGATAATTTGTACGTTTTGGTTGTTTTTACAAATTTATTATGGGTCTACTACAAATGTGAGCAAATCTGCTGGGTCAAAAGTATACATACAGCAATGTTAATATTTGGTTACATGTCCCTTGGCAAGTTTCACTGCAATAAGGCGCTTTTGGGAGCCATCCACAAGCTTCTGGTTGAGTTTTTGACCACTCCTCTTGACAAAATTGGTGCAGTTCAGCTGAAATTTGTTGGTTTTCTGACATGGACTTGTTTCTTCAGCATTGTCCACACACACGTTTAAGTCAGGACTATGGGAAGGCCATTCTAAAACCTTAATTCTAGCCTGATTTAGCTATTCCTTTACCACTTTTGACGTTTTGGGGTCGTTGTCCTGTAAGAACACCCAACTGCGCCCAAGACCAAACCTCCGGGCTGATGATTTTAGGTTGTCCTGAAGAATTTGGAGGTCATCCTTTTTCATCGTCCCATTTACTCTCTGTAAAGCACCAGTTCCATGGCAGCAAAACAGGCCCAGAGCATAATACTACCACCGCCATGCTTGACGGTAGACATGGTGTTCCTGGAATTAAATTGATTGATTGATTGAGACTTTTATTAGTAGTAGTACATATTCCGTACAATTGACCACTAAATGGTAACACCCGAATAAGTTTTTCAACTTGTTTAAGTCGGGGTCCACTTAAATTGATTCATGATACAGATATATACTATCATATATACTATCATCATAATGCAGTCATCACACAAGATAATCACATTGAATTATTTACATTATTTACAATCGGAGGGGGGGTAGGATATGGACAGCAAGTAGTGGACATAGAGAGAGAGAGAGAGAGAGAGAGAGAGAGAGAGAGAGAGAGAGAGAGAGAGAGAGAGAGAGAGAGAGAGAGAGAGAGAGAGATCAGAAGGCATAAGAAAAAGTATCTGCATTTGATTGTTTACATTTGATTATTAGCAATCCGGGGAGGGTGTTAGTTTAGGGTTGTAGCTGCCTGGAGGTAAACTTTTTTTGCCGTTTTGAAGGAGGATAGAGATGCCCTTTCTTTTATACCTGTTGGGAGCACATTCCACATTGATGTGGCATAGAAAGAGAATGAGTTAAGACCTTTCTTAGTTCGGAATCTGGGTTTAACGTGGTTAGTGGAGCTCCCCCTGGTGTTGTGGTTATGGCGGTCATTTACGTTAAGGAAGTAGTTTGACGTGTACTTCGGTATCAGGGAGGTGTAGTGGATTTTATAGACTAGGCTCAGTGCAAGTTGTTTAACTCTGTCCTCCACCTTGAGCCAGCCCACTTTGGAGAAGTGGGTAGGAGTGAGGTGGGATCTGGGGTGGAGGTCTAAAAGTAACCTGACTAGCTTGTTCTGGGCCTCACCTTTTCTCCTCCAAACATATTACTGGGTATTGTGGCCAAACAGCTCAATTTTTGTTTCATCTGACCCCAGAACTTTCCTCCAGAAGGTCTTATCTTTGTCCATGTGATGTCTGATGAAACAAAAATTGAGCTGTTTGGCCACAATACCCAGCAATGAGTTAATTAATCTTGTGAAAATAATTAAAATTAAATATTTAAATATATATATATATATATATATATATATATATATATATATATATATATATATATATATATATATATATATATATATATATTATATATATATATATATATTCACTACACTATCTTCAACATCTGAACTGATACAAGTACCAGGAATCGATACTAGTACTCAGCAGTGCTACTTTTCAGTACTTTTGTGTATGTTTATGTGATGCAAAATATTATTTTGGTTTATAATAAAATATATATTGTTTTATTTAACATTTAAAAGGGAGTTGAAAATGATAGTTGTGATGTACAGTTCTACCTTGTGTCATAATCTCTCATCAGTCACTTTGTTTTATTTCCTGCCCAGCACTCTTCATTGTTCTTCCATTTCCTGTTCGCCTCCATTTTTATACCACTTTTCCTCTGGCCTAAGTGCTTTCAACCTCACCTGTCCCCGATTGGCAATCAGGAATGCTCGTTAGCCAGCTTCGTCAGCGTGATTGTTTTGCCATTGTGTATCGAGCTTTTTCCTTTGTGCTCATCCATGTTGCTCATAGAATTATTTAGCAAAACCAGTTTTTCCTATACCGGTTTTGTTTTTGTCTAGTCATCCGTGATACACTCCTGTCGCTCACGTTCCTTTTTACTTAGGCATTATTAAATATGTTTTTTACCTTCAATTAATTGCTGTTTCTGCATCCTGGGGTCATGTCAATAAAGCCAAGCCAAATCGTTACATCTCGTTTTATTTCTGAGTCTTATTTGCAAGTACGCATTGATTTCAGTTTGTCCTCGGTGTGTTGTAGTCGTCTTTGCAATTAAGATGAATGTGCCAGTGTTGTCTTTTGTTGAGTCCCACAAAGTGTTTATACTGTAGGTATTTACTTATTACACACCAGCTGTTTGATTGTAACATGCGTTTTACTGTAGTTGTAGTTTTTACTACCACATTTTTTAAAATTATTATTTATTAGGGGTGTAGCGATTCGTATTAACAACGATTCGATTCTATTCAGAACCTTAACCTTTGGGCACTAATACACCCCCATACCATCACAGATGCTGGCTTTTGAACTTTGCGCCAATAACAATCTGGAGGGTTCTTTTCCTCTTTGTTCCGGAGGACACAACGTCCAGTTTCCAAAAACAATTTGAAGTGTGGACTCGTCAAACCACAGAACACTTTTCCACTTTGCATCAGTCCATCTTAGATGAACTCGGGCCCAGCGAAGTCGGCGGCGTTTCTGGGTGTTGTTGATAAATGGCTTTCGCTTTGCATAGTGGAGTTTTAACTTGCACTTCTAGATGTAGCGACCAGCTATAGTTACTGACAGGGGTTTTCTGAAGTGTTCCTGAGCCCATGTGGTGATATCCTTTACACACTGATGTCTGTTTTTGATGCAGTACCGCCTGAGGGATCGACGGTCCGTAATATCATCGCTTACGTGCAGTGATTTCTCCAGATTCTCTGAACTGTTTGACGATTTTACGGACCGTAGATGGTGAAATCCCTAAATTCCTTGCGATAGCTCGTTGAGAAATGTGGTTCTTAAACTCTGCGACAATTTGCTCACGCATTTGTTCACAAAGTGGTGACCCTCGCCCCGTCCTTGTTTGTGAATGACTGAGCATTTCATGGAAGCGGCTTTTATACCCAATCATGGCAACCACCTGTTCCCAATCAGCCTGTTCACCTGTGGCATGTTCCAAATAAGGGTTTGATGAGCATTCCACAACTTTGTCAGTCTTTTTTGCCACTTGTGCCAGCTTTTTTGAAACATGTTGCAGGCATCATGAGCTAATATTTGCAAAAAATAACAACGTTAAGTATCTTGTCTTTGCAGTCTATTCAATTGAATATAGGTTGCAAAGGATTTGCAAATCATTGCATTCTGTTTTTATTTACGATTTACACAATGTGCCAACTTCACTGGTTTTGGGTTTGTATATATATATATATATATATATATATATATATATATATATATATATATATATATATATATATATATATATATATATATATATATATATATATATATACACTACCGTTCAAAAGTTTGGGGTCACATTGAAATGTCCTTATTTTTGAAGGAAAAGCACTGTACTTTTCAATGAAGATAACTTTAAACTAGTCTTAACTTTAAAGAAATACACTCTATACATTGCTAATGTGGTAAATGACTATTCTAGCTGCAAATATCTGTTTTTTGGTGCAATATCTACATAGGTGTATAGAGGCCCATTTCCAGCAACTATCACTCCAGTGTTCTAATGGTACAATGTGTTTGCTCATTGGCTCAGAAGGCTATTTGATGATTAGAAAACCCTCGTGCAATCATGTTCACACATCTGAAAACAGTTTAGCTCGTTACAGAAGCTACAAAACTGACCTTCCTTTGAGCAGATTGAGTTCCTGGAGCATCACATTTGTGGGGTCAATTAAACGCTCAAAATGGCCAGAAAAAGAGAACTTCCATCTGAAACTCGACAGTCTATTCTTGTTCTTAGAAATGAAGGCTATTCCATAAAATTGTTTGGGTGACCCCAAACTTCTGAACGGTAGTGTATATATATATATATATATATATATATATATATATATATATATATATATATATATATATATATATATATATGTATATATATATATATATATATATATATATATATAAATATTGGTACCTTTTAAACGTATATAATTCGTTAACCACTATGCATTGTTTGGCAATATGATTCAAATAATTACTGTAGGTATTACAGTGTATTTGCAAAAATTTGCATATTTCAGACCTTGCAGATTATTGGTAAAAGAACAATAGAATTCAACTACCTTAAAGTCTCCATCCCCTTTATCTTTTTCCTCCACAAAAAATACAATTCTTCCCCTTTAAAATCAACTGGTTGACTGATTTGGTGTTTTTGGTATCTTCTTATACACAATACGAATGAGTCATATCCATTGCGACACAATGGCACAACTTCCTTACATGTGACTTTGCAACAAAGACTCTTTGAAGTCTTGAACGATCAATAAGACGGAGCTACCGTCCATCTTTAAGAAATTACAGGACAACTTTTGTCTGGCGACAGCCTGGCATCCATTTCAAACACGGGAAGCCAATCAGAGCGCACGGGTTTTTAGCGTGAGACGTGAGTGGAGCTTGTGAGTCACTCTGATCCTCAACGTACTAACTTTGGTCATCTCCTTGCTTTCTGGGAGCTTTGTGAGTCATCCTCCAGCATGCTGTGTTGAGGGAAAAGACGCTATATTAGGAATACGAGTGTATGAGTTTGTGTATGTGTGTCCTAGTGACCACTTCGTGTCTGTCAATGTTTGATGTATAACGACAACTTCGGCCAATGCAGCTTTGTTTGCCCACAAAGCCCAAAATATGTGTGTCTGTGTGTGTGTGTGTGTTTGTGTTTGTGTGTGCTTTCTTGTATTTCTACGCTTCTTGAGACACCAACAAGGAAATGTACCTTCCATATGAGGACCGGTGAACAAGTTAGGACCCAAATCATGGTCCCAATACGGAAAACCATTGCATCTAATAGAGAATGTCTCATTTGCACCCCTGGTGGTGAAATCCATCAAAAATAGGGTGGTCTCAAACTGGAGGAATTTTTCAAATGGGTTTTAAAAGTGCTCCCCCTCTGGTCAAGATATGCAATAACAAGTGTGTGTAAAAATTGGAAGTGCTCCCCCTCTGGTCAACATATGTAAAAACAAGTGTGTGTAATAAATTGAAGTGCGCCCCCTTTGGCCAAAAATTATTAAAAATAAAATATAATAAAAATTACATTAAATTCTAAATATTTTTTGGAGTATAAGTCGCACCAGAGTATAAGTCGCACCTGCCGAAAATGCATAATAAAGAAGGGAAAAAACATATATAAGTCGCACTTGAGTGTAAGTTGCATTTTTTGGGGACATTTATTTGATAAAACCCAACACCAAGAATAGACATTTGAAAGGCAATTTAAAATAAATGAAGAATAGTGAACAACAGGCTGAATAAGTGTACGTTATATGACGCATAAATAACCAACTGAGAACGTGCCTGGTATGTTAACGTAACATATTATGGTAAGAGTCATTCAAATAACTATAACATATAGAACATGCTATACGTTTACCAAACAATCTGTCACCCCTAATCGCTAAATCCCATGAAATCTTATACGTCTAGTCTCTTACGTGAATGAGCTAAATAATATTATTTGATCTTTTACGGTAATGTGTTAATAATTTCACACATAAGTCGCTCCTGAGTATAAGTCGCACCTCCGGCCAAACTATGAAAACAACTGCGCCTTATAGTCCGAAAAATACGGTAACTAAAAGCAGTCTTTTTCTCACAATGTGTCGACTTTTTTCTCATAAAATTGGGAACAAAATAATTTTTTTAATGTAAATATTACTTTTCAATGCAAAATGGTGACATTTGTCATATAAAATTCTGACGTTTATCACAATATTGCCAATTTTTTTTTGTTGTTCTTGTAAAATAGTGACATTTTTTTGCAATAAAATTATGACTTTTGTCATAATTTTGCCAAGTTAAATTCCGATTATTATTGTAATAATGCAGCTGAGATAGGATCCAGCATCCCCCGCCACCCCAAAAGGGACAAGCGGTAGAAAATGGATGGATATTACCAACATTTTTAAGTTTTCTTATAAAATTGGGACTTTTGTCGAGTAAAATTACGACTCCTTTTATAAAATTGCCAACATTTTAAGCTTTTCTTGTAAAATTGCGACGGTTGTTGAGTAAAATTCCAACTTTTGTCATACTATTGCACATATGTTGAGTTTTTATTGTATAATTTTGACTTGCGTTGAGTAAAAATTACGACTTTTATTCTAATACCGGCAAAATTCCACGTTTTTCTTGTGAAATTGTGACTTTCTTCCTGTGAAATTCCAACTCATTTTTCACAACAAGATTTTTGTATATTTGCATATAGAGATGTCCGATAATATCGGCCTGGCGATATTATCGGCCGATATATGCGTTAAAATGTAATATCGGAAATTATCGGTATCGGTTTTTTTATTATCTGTATCGGTTTTTTTTATTTTATTTTTTTTAAAAATTAAATCAACATAAAAAACACAAGATACACTTACAATTAGTGCACCAACCCAAAAAAACCTCCCTCCCCCATTTACACTCATTCACACAAAAGGGTTGTTTCTTTCTGTTATTAATATTCAATACAGTCTGCAAGGGATACAGTCCGTAAGCACATATGATTGTGCGTGCTGCTGGTCCACTAATAGTACTAACCTTTAACAGTTAATTTGACTAATTTTCATTCATTACTAGTTTCTATGTCACTGTTTTTATATTGTTGTACTTTCTTTTTTATTCAAGAAAATGTTTTTAATTTATTTATCTTATTTTACTATTTTTTTAAAAAGTACCTTATCTTCACCATACCTGGTTGTCCAAATTAGGCATAATAATGTGTTAATTCCACGACTGCATATATCGGTTGATATCGGTATCGGTTGATATCGGTATCGGTAATTAAAGAGTTGGACAATATCGGAATATCGGATATCGGCAAAAAGCCATTATCGGACATCCCTATTTGCATAGTATGTATATATTATTAATGTTGTAAATACAAATATTTATATATCTAGAAAGGGTTGGCCTAAAGAGGGAGGCATTTTTCGGAGGTCTCAAGAAGGTAACAAATACAATAATGTGTGTGTGTGTGTGTGTGTGTGTGTGTGTGTGTGTGTGTGTGTGTGTGTGTGTGTGTGTGTGTGTGTGTGTGTGTGAGTACAGGGACAACCTTCCTCGACCTTTATAACTGAAGCAAAGTGATTTATTTATTGTTTTTTTTTTAGTGCTGAAGGACTTTTTGGAAGCTGTCTAACCTTCCAAATGCTTGCTGGAGTCTTTCGAAGACGAACACAACATTGTGACCGTCCAAGTGCCTTAGCTCCCTCAGCCTGGAGGTATGTGTTGGATATTCTTTAAAATCAATAGGACTCCTGTTTTACCATTGGTTGAGAAATGTGACTGGTAGAACGATGACGAGGACCATGCGCTAGTTTGCCCTTTGACGGGGCGGCATGGCTCAGACGGAAACTTGATGGTTGCTAGTTCGAATCCAGCTTCCGCCATCCTAGTCACTGCCGTGGTGTCCTTGGGCAAGACACTTCACCCACCTTGCTCCCAGTGCCACCCCCACTGCATGTAGTTTAAATGTAGATTATGGGTTTCTCAATGTAAAGCACTTTGAGCCACTGCAAAAAAAAAGCGCTATATAAAATATGATACACTTCATTTCCCTTCCTAGTGCCTCAGTCATAAATATTCAGGGGGCCAACAGTCACATTGTGGAATAAAGACGTGCTAAAAAGACAGTTAGAGTGACACAGTGTATTAATATCACAACACTACGCTTCGCCAGGAAAAAAAAACTTCTTTATTAATTCTTTAAGCATGCCTCCTTTCTGTGAGCCAGAGTACTGCGCGCTACGCTGATTATGAATCTTGCTCGACCATAAATTGCCCCATAAATTATTGCAGATAAACGTTATTATTGTCAGCATTATTTTGAGACCAAATTAAGCACTAATGTAATTTTGTGGTACCAGAACCTAAGTGCACAATACTTGTGTCCTAAAGCAGCCCAGCCCCATTTAAAGGCCTACTGAAATGACATTGTTTTATTGAAACGGGGATAGCAGATCCATTCTATGTGTCATACTTGATCATTTCGCGATATTGCCATATTTTTGCTGAAAGGATTTAGTAGAGAACATCGACGATAAAGTTTGCAACTTTTGGTCGCTGATAAAAAAAAAGCCTTGCCTATACCGGAAGTAGCGTGACGTCACAGGTTGAAAGGCTCCTCACATTTCCCCATTGTTTACACCAGCAGCGAGAGCGATTCGGACCGAGAAAGCGACGATTACCCCATTAATTTGAGCGATGAAAGATTTGTGGATGAGGAACGTGAGAGTGAAGGACTAGAGTGTAGTGCAAGGTGTATCTTTTTTCGCTCTGACCGTAACTTAGGTACAAGGGTTCATTGGATTCCACACTTTCTCCTTTTTCTATTGTGGATCACGGGTTTGTATTTTAAACCACCTCGGATACTATATCCTCTTGAAAATGAGAGTCGAGAATGCGAAATGGACATTCACAGTGACTTTTATCTCCATGACGATACATCGGCGAAGCTCTTTAGCTACGGAGCTAACGTGATAGCACATCGGGCTTAAATGCAGATAGAAACAAAATAAATAAACCCCTGACTGGAAGGATAGACATAAAATCAACAATACTATTAAACCATGGACCTGTAACTACACGGTTAATGCTTTCCAGCCTGGCAAAGCTTAACAATGCTGTTGCTAACGACGCCATTGAAGCTAACTTAGCTACGGGACCTCTACAGAGCTATGCTAAAAACATTAGCTATCCCCCTACACCGGCCCTCATCTGCTCATCAACACCCGTGCTCACCTGCGTTCCAGTGATCGACGGAGCGACGATCATAGATGCGGTCGGCGGCCCGGAGACGGAGAAAGTCAAGGTGAGGTCGGCGGCTAGCGCGTCTGCTATCCATCTCAAAGTCCTCCAGGTTGTGTTGCTGTTGTCCGCCGCTAATACACCGATCCCACCTACAACTTTCTTCTTTGCAGTCTTCATTGTTCATTAAACAAATTGCAAAAGATTCACCAACACAGATGTCCAGAATACTGTGGAATTATGTGGTGAAAACAGAGCTTTTTGTATTGGATTCAATGGTGTACCAATACTTCCGGTTCAACGATTGACGTCACGCGCATACATCATCATACATAGACGTTTTCAACCGGAAGTTTAGCGGGAAATTTAAAATTGCACTTTATAAGTCAACCCGGCCCTATTGGCATGTGTTGCAATGTTAAGATTTCATCATTGATGTATAAACTATCAGACTGCGTGGTCGGTAGTAGTGGATTTCAGTAGGCCTTTAAATGAATTGAAATCAATTTAATCTGTGCTTGGCTCTCTCAAAACAGCATTTTAACATCTAACATTACTTTTGAATGGAAAAACAAACTTCTAGATTAGAAATATTATTTGAAAATCAATACAATAATAATACAAACAACAACAGTACAGTTGCAGGTAGGGTTGTACGGTATACCGGTATTAGTATATGTGGAGGGGGGCGTGGCCTGCGGGCCTGCCGCGGAACGGGGTGTGTCAGGATCGGCCTTGAAGACAGCGACAGGTGCGTAGATGGCCCAGGTGGACCTTGTTATCTAATCACCTGTCGCCTTTATTAGCAGCAGCCGTGAGGAAACGAGTAGTTTGAGTTGGAGGTGCTGCTGAGAGACGTGGACCCAGAAAAGACCCTGTGCTGAAAAGCAAAAGACTTTGCACCATTGAAGGAAAATAAAACAGTGTTATATCCTGAATTCCTGGCAGTCTGTGGTGGTCTGAAGAACCCACTAGAGGGCAACCTCTACAAGTATAGTACCGCGATACTAGTGAATCATATTCGGTACTACACCACCTCTGAAAAATACCGGCCCGCTACCCCGCCGCGTCCCCGTCGTCGTCATGTCGTGTCATTGCTGGTTTTACAAGCAGAGGAGCATGTTCGGCAGCGCACAATCACAGAGTACTTACAAGCAGACACAGTGTGTAGACAGAAAAGGGAGAACGGAAGCATTTTGGCTTAAAAACTAACGATAAAGGTGACGTTATAACACTGAAACGGCCACCGGAAGAGGTGCTTTAAGACAGTGGTCCCCAACCTTTTTGTAGCTGCGGACCGGTCAACGCTTGAAAATTTGTCCCACGGAACGGTGGGAGAAAAATTTTTTTTTTTAAAATTTATTTATTTATTTATTTATTTTTTACATAAATAAATCATGTGTGCTTACGGACTGTATCCCTGCAGGCTGTATTGATCTATATTGATATAGAATGTATATATTGTGTTTTTTATGTTGATTTCGTAAAAAAAAAAAAAATTAAATTCTTGTGCGGCCCGGTACCATTCGGTCCGCGGACCGGTACCGGGCCGCGGCCCGGTGGTTGGGGACCACTGCATTAAAACATGGCTAGCTAGCGACTAAAGTCCAGCCCCAGTCGGCAGTGTTTTAGCTACTTCTAAATCACTAGTCATCGCCTCCATGGCGACAAATAAAGTAAGTTTCCAACAAGTATTATCCCTGCAGGACGAGGAATATCTAAACATGCTTCACTATGGCTACTGTGCAGCAAACAGAGTGCTAACTATCTTGAGTACGCAAGGGGCCTAGCTCTTCCCCGACTAAAAGCAGAGACGAGCAAAAAGCCAAATTACGCAATAGAATCCATCCCTATAAATTATCAAAAAAAGATTTGTTGTGTGATCTCAAGGATTACCCGTCGGTCGCGTTCCCAGACATATCGCAGTATCTGATGCACCAGATGTCGGTTCTACATGACAAAACAGATGGAAACTTGGTTAAGAACACACAACTTCTTTGTGTGTGGCTGGGTCAAAGACATTGGTACTAAGACTCTCCTAGATAAATATGCATCGTTTTTGCTCGGGTAAGGTTGCATTTCATGTTTTAACTTAACTGTTTGTTGCCCTTTTGTTGTTGCATGCACCGGTACGAGCACGCATGTTTTTCCCTGTCTTTATCAAATATAACTAGAGATGTCCGATAATGGCTTTTTTGCCGATATTCCGATATTGTCCAACTCTTAATTACCGATTCCGATATCAACCGATACCGATATATACAGTCGTGGAATTAACACATTATTATGCCTAATTTTGTTGTGATGCCCCGCTGGATGCATTAAACAATGTAACTTTACCATGAATTGATTAACGACTTAAACAAGTTGAAAAACTTATTCGGGTGTTACCATTTAGTGGTGAATTGTACGGAATATGTACTGTATTGTGCAATCTACTAATACAAGTTTCAATCAATCAATCAGAAACAAGGTTTTCCAAAATAAGAGAACAACTTCAACTCCACTTATGGAAAAAAGTGCCAACATGGCACTGCCATATTTAGGGTCCGCCCTGTACCCAGTACAAAGGAACCTATTGTATTTGTAAGGTTTTATTATTCTTTATTATTATTATTCCGCAGCTTTGCGGAGTTCTTTGCCCCCCTTAACATGCTTCAAAACTCACCAAATTTTTCGCACACATAAAAAAACGCGAACAAAACTCTTTGGTAAAAAAACCAAACCCAAAAATCACAATTGCTCTCTAGCGCCCCCTAGGAAGAAAACTGCCTGTAACTCCCGGTAGGAATGTCGTAGAGACATGAAACAAAAAGCTGTATGTAGGTCTTGCTTAGACCTACTTTTCATTAATTAAGTTCTTCGGGCAAAAATTAACAGGAAGTTGGCAATTCCCCGTTCAAGACAAAAAATTCCCAAAAAACACTCATTTTTGATTTTTGAGCTGTAATTAACAAGTAGTTGGCAATTCCCCGTTCAAGACAAAAAATTCCAAAAAACACTAATTTTTGATTTTTGAGCTGTAATTTGACCCCCTTAAAATACTTCAAAACTCACCAAACTTCTCACACACATCGGGAATGGTGGAAATTGTGATCTAAAAAAAAAACCGAACCCCAAAACTCAAAATTGTGCTCTACATAATTTTTGAAAACAAACAGAGAAAAAACTGCTCCTCAGAGGAAAACTCAGACAAAACTGCTTATAACTTCCGGGAGGAACGTCTTAGAGACATGAAACAAATACCTCTATGTAGGTCTCGCCTAGACCTACATTTCATAGATTGACATCCTTCAGCGAAAATCAACAGGAAGTTTGCTATTCCTCCTTCAAAACAAAATTTTTGTTACAACCGGTCACCAAACATCAAACGTTATCTCCTCTGAGCGCGTTTGTCGTTTCGGCTTCAAACTGCTACAGGAGAGAGATTGAACCCTTCTGATTAAAAGTTGACGAAAGAGTTTAAATACGTGCTACCGTTTTGATTTTACAAGCCTTCAAAGACCCGCAGCACTGATGCTGCTACGGTGCCAAAAATGACAACGGAACATGCAATTTCTTCTTTTTTGTCCTCAAAATTCTACACACAATACCCTATAATGACAATGTGAACTCAGACACAACTTCCTCTAACTCCCAGTACGAATATCGTAGAGACACGAAACAAAAACCTCTATGTAGGTCTCACTCAGGACTACCACTGGACAAAAGTATTGGGACACCTAGGACTAGCACCTGCAAAAATGCGGACCCGACCAACGCTGCTTGCAGCTTTAATTAATTTTACTTTTTGAAACCGATACCGATAATTTCCGATATTACATTTTAAAGCATTTATCGGCCGATAATATCGGATCTCTAAATATAACCATGGATGTCAACATTGTGTATGTGCTGAACGCTTCATTTATGATAGCTGCCTTTGGTAAAAGCTTAACATTTGCTTTCTTTTATTTCGACTCGCTGAGTTGGAGGTTTATTAAGCGCTCAAAGGAAACATTTGTTTTAACAACTCTGAAACAAGATCAAATACAAATAATATAAAGATAATACTTAAATGGAAATACTACATGTTAAAATTATATCAAACAAACTTTTAACGAAGTGGTCACTGCAAGATCGTGCGTTCTTTGACTCTGCTCTCTTGGTCTGGAGTGAGTGCCCCTTTTCTCCTCATCTTTTGCAAACTCTTGACATCTTTCGCCCTTTTTGATTACCTCTTGAGGAACTCTGAAGACACTTTTATACTTTTAGCGATTTGAACGGCTCCAACAGCCTAAAACAGGGGTCAGCAACCCACGGCTCTCGAGCCGCATGAGGCTCTTTAGCGCCGCCCTAGTGGCTCCCCGCAACATTTAAAAAAAAAGGATTGAAAATGGAAAAAGTTTCAGTATGTTTTTTTATTTCAGGACAAAGATGACACAAACCTTCCCAATTGTTAGAAAGCCCATTGTTTAATATGTTTGTGTGTATGCTTCACTGATGACAATATTTGGTGAACATCGTATTGTCCTACTAATTTCGGTGGTTCTTGAACTCACCATAGTGTGAACTGTGATGCAACAGCTTGTTTACATGTAAAATATTCCACTCCTTCTTTGTCTCATTTTGTCCACCAAACGTTTTATGCTGTGCGTGAATGCACAAACGTGAGTTTTATTGATGTCATTGACCTGTTGGAGTGCTAATCAGACATTTTTGGTCACTGCATGCCATTTAGGCTAGCTGTATGTACATATTGCATCATTATGCCTCATTTGTCAGTATATTTGAGCTAATTTATTATCATTTACTTTTATCCTCTGTATATAATTTAGTTTTGCATGTCTCATGACACATTATCTGTATGTATTATCGGCTGCATTTCTGGTAGTTGTTTGTGTGCCATGTTGTTCCAGACCACAGCCAACATTACCTAGCTTGCCAAAGATTGTAATAAATCTATTAAAAGAAGACAGCCTGATGTTTCTTTTAACTTGGACACACACATCTATACCTTTGGCCATTAAAAGCCAGTCATTTCCAGGAGTTGTCTCACCTTCTGAGTAGCCTCTGATTTACTAATGGTTTCTAATGTTGTATAAATATGTAGAATACATATTACATTTCAACATTTCTGTCAACAAAGATTTGTGTCAGCCAGCAACACAGTCATTTTGATAGTAGGCTATTATAGCTAATATAGACACGTACATCATGTGTTGCCTTCATTATAAGACTTATATACGGCTTTTCATTTTTTGCAGCTACAGATTTGTGTTTTGTATTTTTGGTCCAATATGGCTCTTTCAACGTTTTGGGTTGCCGACCCCTGGCCTAAAACAACGCAAGAAAAAGTCAATTTTTGTTCGAGAAAGGCAAAATGCCGCCCGGACTGCTATGATAACAGACGCTTGCTGGCCCACCACTTCAAGCCTCGCATAGTTCATGAGCCAGACGTGACATCAGGTGAGTACAACCTATTACTAATAATTAGGGATGTCCGATAATGGCTTTTTGCCGATATCCGATATTCCGATATTGTCCAACTCTTTTATTACCGATACCGATATCAACCGATATATGCAGTCGTGGTATTAACACATTATTATGCTTAATTTGGACAACCAGGTATGGTGAAGATAAGGTACTTTTTAAAAAAATTAGTAAAATAAGATAAATAAATTAAAAACATTTTCTTGAATAAAAAAGAAAGTACAACAATATAAAAACAGTTACATAGAAACTAGTAATGAATGAAAATTTGTAAAATTAACTGTTAAAGGTTAGTACTATTAGTGGACCAGCAGCACGCACAATCATGTGTGCTTACGGACTGTATCCCTTGCAGACTGTATTGATATATGTTGATATATAATGTAGGAACCAGAATATAAATAACAGAAAGAAACAACCCTTTTGTGTGAATGAGTGTAAATGGGGGAGGGAGTTTTTTTTGGGTTGGTGCACTAATTGTAAGTGTATCTTGTGTTTTTTATGTGGATTTAATTAAAAATAAAAAATAAAAAAAACCAAAAAAAAAACCCGATACCGATAATAAAAAAAAACGATACCGATAATTTCCGATATTACATTTTAACGCATATATCGGCCGATAATATCGGCAGGCCGATATTATCGGACATCTCTACTAATAATGCATGTAAACCTTTAAAACCAATCAATCAATCAATCAATCAATGTTTATTTATATAGCCCTAAATCCCGAGTGTCTCAAAGGGCTGCACAAGCCACAACGACGCAATACAATTTTATTTTTCATTAGTATTTTTTACCATTGAAATTGGAAATTGGAAATAAGTAAACAATCAATAAAATAAAATGGACTCTCAATCTTTCTTGGACAAAATGCATTTTCTATAAATATAGAACATTTTGAATTTCAGTTTTTTTTCCACTGTTGGAAAAACTGGGCCAGGGTTGTTTTTTTTTGTAATTTTTTTTTGGCTCCCGTCACTTTCCAACACATTTGGCGTGCTGGTTTGTTCGTTGTTTGCATTGATAGTGTTATGATCCGTCGCCCGGATCGTAGTTTGTTTACGTTTCATGTCACTTGTTGGCTTAGTTCTGTTTTGTGTCTCCTGAGTTGCCATGGTTGTTTATTGTTTTCACCTGCCTCTGATTAGTGTTTGGGACGCTCACCTGTTCCTGGGCACCAATCAGAGAGCTATTCGCTTCACTCAGTCTGGTGCTTTTGTTGGCTCACATGCAACTGTTACGTGTGTATTCCTTGTGTTTCATACCCTGATTTGAGTAAATAAATCATTCTTCTTACCTGCAAACTGCTTCCTGTCGTTCGGCCGCATCCTGGAAGGACGACCCCCGGCATCGTCATGCCACAACCACGTTACAGACAGGCTCTTGTTTTGCTCATTCGGTTGGAAGCCGAAATATTCCCGCTGTTCCTTCTCATATTTGTCACTTTGCCGTGATCTCACTAGCGAGTAGCAAATAGCGAGGCTAGGTCCGTGCATCCTGTGTGTGTGTAAGCCAGCGGTCTCGCCTCCACTTTCAGAGATAAAGATTGTAAATGACTGATAAGAGGGTTCCCTCTGTTCATCTGATTGTGCTATTTGATAAACGCGCCGAGAGAATTGCACAGAGTGAACCCTCTTGCGCCGCGGTTGAAGACGAGAAACGAAGGGGAGAAAAAAAGCCACACACAGACATTTGCAATTTAGTTAATTTTCATTTCTCATTTGTTTAATTTTTTTCCAGGCTGAGTCATTGTCGTACAAGGTCATGCTGTGTAATAAATATTTCTATGCAGACATGCTGACAAACTCGCCATCCGGCCTAGTTGATGAATGATTGCACAATCAAAGTGTAGGCTCTGCTCAAATTTTTGAGGAAAAAATGTGCAAACTCAGCCGTTTTTTCTTAAGAAAATGCGGAAAAACGATTGGAATATTATAGAAAAATATAACACAATTCAATGCACAAATAGTCTTATTTATTTCTTATCATTTTTTATTTTTTCAGTGAAAAAGCTTCCGCTTTCACACGTCATCGTTCTGCACTAGTGTTGTCCCGATACCGTCATTTTGGTACCGGTAACGGTACCAAAATTATTTCAATACTTTTCGGTACTTTTCTAAATAAAGGGGACCACAAAAAATTGCATTATTTGCTTTATTTTAACAAAAAATCTTAGGGTACATTAAACATATGTTTCTTATTGCAAGTTTGACCTTAAATAAAATAGTGAACGTACAAGACAACTTGTCTTTTAGTAGTAAGTAAACAAACAAAGGCTCCTAATTTAGCTGCTGACCTATGCAGTAACATATTGCGTCATTTTCCATTCTATTATTTTGTCAACATTATTAAGGACAAGTGGTAGGAAATGAATGATTAATCTACTTGTTCATTTACTGTTAATATCTGCTTACTTTCTCTTTTAACGTGTTCTATCTACACTTCTGTTAAAATGTAATAATCACTTATTCTTCTGTTGTTCGAAACTTTACATTAGTTTCGGATGATCCCACAAATGTGGGTATCAATCCGATACCAAGTAGTTACAGGATCATACATTGGTCATATTCAAAGTCCTCATGTGTCCAGGGACATATTTCCTGAGTTTATAAACATAATATACATTTAAAAAAACCGAAAGAAGATGTTGTGATGGCAAAAAATATTGATGTAATCATAGTAGTATGGACTAGATACGCTGCTGTACTTGGTATCATTACAGTGGATGTCAGGTGTAGATCCACCAATGGCGTTTGTTTACATTGTGACCCTGGTGAGCTACGGTGTGTAGTGAAGCATGTTTAGCTATTCCTCGTCCTGCAGGGATGATACTTGTAAGAAACTTACTTTATTTGTCGCCACGGAGGCGAGGATTAGTGATTTAGAAGTAGCTAAAACACTGCCAACTGGGGCTGGACTTTAGCCGCTAGCTAGCTAGCCATGTCTTAAAGCACCTCTTCCTGAGGGCGTTTCAGTGTTATAACTTCACCTTTATCGTTAGTTTTTAAGCCAAAATGTGTTCGTTCTCCCTTTTCTGTCTACACACCGTGTCTGCTTGTAAGTACTCTGTGATTGTGCGCTGCCGAACATGCTCGTCTGCTTGTAAACCAGCAATGTCACGACGTGACGACGACTGGGGCGGTATAGTACCGAATATGATTCATTAGTATTGCAGTACTATACTAATACCGGTATACCGTACAACCCTATTCTACACTAAGGAAAATCCAGGTTATTTCCACTATTAAAGCATTGAATTTTAATCTCTTGATGCAGTAACGTTATAGCTTGTAAAAAAAAAAAAAAGATGCAAGCTCAGCTGTGTTTAAATTGTTGAAGTCGTACAGTAAGATAATTGCGGCTGTGACTTGTTAGTGAAATAATGATTAGCAGCCACTCTAAAAGGCGCTGAAACAAACATCCTGCTGGGTTTTCGCCACCACGAAGCTCCGCCTCCTGCCTTCTAAAAGCAATGTTTGTTGCCCCGCCGCATTCCAGCAGAATGAAACATTTATGGAGTCTGAGCTGCTCATTACTCAGCATCAATGAGTGTTAATTAGTATCGAAGTCACACTCTCACGCCGGAAAATTCATTTTCCCACTCCTGCCGCTCGCCTCCATGCGGCGTTACCCACAATGCAGCAGGGTGACCGTGCCAGAGGCTTACTGGGCCCTTCTGTCACTCACTCTCTTCTCAGCCACGTCTGCTGTCGAACGCTCGAGGTGGCGCACTTCAAAAGTGGCCGCGCCGCTTTTGCACGCGGCGTTACGGCCGCCACCCGCGCCACCGCTCTCTCTCCCCCCAAAACAAACATCAAATTATTCTCAATGGCTTCAGATCCACAAAGTAAACACAATCACAAACACACTAACATGCCTGCGTTAAGCCGTTTGTGTAGTCAGTCAAAAATGTGCACGGGGCGTCAAGACGGGACGTGGCGGCGGCGGCGGCCTGACGACGCCAGCCTCAAGCTGTTCTCGCACCTGCCCGGCCTCGCTGGCTTCATGACATTGGTGAAAGTCACATCGAGCAGGCCGTGTAAACACACACAAACAAACAAGCCGTATCCTTGAGAGGCTAATTAGCCGCTAAGTGGATGTTGTTGCACATGGACGGATGACAGAATTAAGCACGGACGGTTCAAGGCAAACACACTTTGTCAACACGACCTACCGCTAACGACTCGCTGAAAGGTGAGCTCAAGTTAGCGTGCTGCTGAACGACAAAAGAAAGAATGTTGTCAAACCTTTCTGTGCATAGTAAGGTTGTACGGCAGGGGTGTCAAAGTCATTTTAGATGGGGGGCCACACGGAGAAAAATCTACTCCCAAGTGGGCCGGACTGGTAAAATCACGGCACGATAACTTAAAAATAAAGACAACTTCAGGTTGTTTTCTTTGTTTAAAAATAGAACAAGCACAAATGTACAAATCATAATGTTGTTAGGTTTTTATTTTACACATACATGTTGCGGTTAATAATTTATTTGTCATTATCTATATTTTCTGAATAAATGATGTGATAATGTTCATCATTGGTGTTAATGTTCAATCTATCAAGATAAAAATAAGTATATCAAAATCAAATTACAGGATGTTATTTATGTAGTTTGATCACTTTCCTCGACTGATGTACTAATGTGGTTTATTTTGTACATATGTAGCATCATCTACAAAGATACAAATAATTGCTATTGTGACATCTAGTGGACACATTTAGAACAGCAGTTTCTTTCATTCAAACATTTCAGGTACATTTTTATACTTTGCAAACTCATCCCGCGGGCCGGATAAATCCTGTTCGCGGGCCTGATCCGGCCCTCGGGCCGTACGTTTGACACCCCTGTTGTACGGTGTACCGGTGTTAGTATAGTACCGCGATACTAATGAATCATAATCAGTAGAGATGTCCGATAATATCGGCCGATAAATGCTTTAAAATGTAATATCGGAAATTATCGGTATTGTTTTTTTTATTATAGGGATCGTTTTTTTTTTTTTTTTTTTTTTTTAAATTAAATCAACATAAAAAACACAAGATACACTTACAATTAGTGCACCAACCCAAAAAACCTCCCTCCCCCATTTACACTCATTCTCACAAAAGGGTTGTTTCTTTCTGTTATTAATATTCTGGTTCCTACATTATATATCAATATATATCAATACAGTCTGCAAGGGATACAGTCCGTAAGCACACATGATTGTGCGTGCTGCTGGTCCACTAATAGTACTAACCTTTAACTGTTAATTTGACTCATTTTCATTAATTATTAGTTTCTATGTAACTGTTTTTATATTGTTTTACTTTCTTTTTTATTCAAGAAAATGTTTTTAATTTATTTATCTTATTTTATTTATTTATTTTTTTTTAAAAGGACCTTATCTTCACCATACCTGGTTGTCCAAATTAGGCATAATAATGTGTTAATTCCACGACTGTATATATCGGTATCGGTTGGTATTGGTAATTAAGGGTTGGACAATATCGGAATATCGGATATCGGCCTCTATCCCTAATAATCAGTACTATACCGCCTCTGAAAAGTACCGGTCCCCCACCCCGTAGTGTCATTGCTGGTTTACGAGCAGACGAGCATGTTCGGCAGTGCACAATCACGGAGTACTTACAAGCAGACACAGTGTGTAGACAGAAAAGGGAGAACGCACGCATTTTGGCTTAAAAACTAACGATAAAGGTGAAGTTATAACACTGTAACGCCCTCAGGAAGAGGTGCTTTAAGACATGGCTAGCTACCTAGCGGCTAAAGACCGGCCCCAGTCGGCAGTGTTTTAGCTACTTCTAAATCACTAATCCTCGCCTCCATGACGACAAATAAAGTAAGTTTTTCTTACAAGTATCATCCCTGCAGGACGAGGAATAGCTAAACATGTTTCACTACACACCGTAGCTCACCGGCGTCAAAATGTAAACAAACGCCATGGGTGGATCTACACCTGACATCCACTGTAATGATACCAAGTACAGGAGCGTATCTAGTCGATATTACTATGATTACATCGATATCTTCTTTCGTTTAAAAAAAAAAAGTATATTATGTTTATAAACTCAGGAAATATGTCCCTGGACACATGAGGACTTTGAATTTGACCAATGTATGATCCCGTAACTACTTGGTATCGGATTGATACCCAAATTTGTGGTATCATCCAAAACTAATGTAAAGTATCAAACAACAGAAAAATAAGTGATTATTAAATTTTAACAGAAGTGTAGATAGAACATGTTAAAACAGGAAGTAAGCAGATATTAACAGTAAATGAACAAGTAGATTAATAATTATTTTTTTACAGTTTGTCCCTCATAATGTTGACAAAATAATAGAATGATAAATGACACAATATGTTACTGCGTACGTCAGCAGTGTGACGATCCGTCACGTCATTTCTGTTTGTTTTCCTTACTTCCTACCAGTGCTCTTATTTTGGTTTCCACTTCCTGCTTGTTCTGCTGAGCACTGTTCGTTCACTCACCTGCTGTTGATTGGCAGCTGGTCCACAGCTGCGGGGCCAATCAACATGTATCCTATTTATGCTTCGTCTCGAGCACTCCTCGGTGCGCGGAGATCACTTTATGTTTGGAACTGTTTCATGCAAGACTGCATGCTCCTTTAATTGATGATAATTAAAATCATCTTACCTGTTCGTCGGCTCCTGGTTCCTGCATCTTGGGGTCTGAAAAAAACTGCAGCCATGCGAGTTCCTAACAAGCAGACTAATTAGGAGTCTTTGTTTGCTTACTTACTACTAAAAGACAAGTTGTTTAGTATGTTCACTATTTTATTTAAGGACAAACTTGCAATAAGAAACATATGTTTAATGTACCCTAAGATTTTTTGTTAATATAAAGACAATTACATTTTTTGTTGGTCCCCTTTATTTAGAAAAGTACCGAAATATATCGAAATAATTGGTATATATACCAAAATATTGGTATCGGGACAACACTAGTGCATAGCATGCGCTGCCAACGACCATCAGAGCTGACTATACTCCATGTACCACATGTGCATATTTTGTGTTTTACAAATCACATTTCATCTTTCCTACTTGTCACACAAGAGTAAAAAGATGTGCAGCAGTGTTAAAAGAACAAAAGGGTCAATAGCAGCGTCTGTGTGCTGACACGGACAAGTATGTTAAAATGCAATACGCCGTCAGTACTTTAAGCGGTTGGTACAAGTCAGGAATCTATCCAATCACAGTAGCATGCAGAGGGGCGGGGCTAAATTACGGACAGGATCCAATTAGAACTACAACGACTAAGACACAGTGGGCCCAATTCAGCAACTGTTCTTAAGAACAAATTTTGTTCTCAGGCCCACTTACAAAGTTTTTAAGGAGATTTTTGTATCCACCAATGTTTTCTTAGCTGGGATTCTGTCACGATTGTGAATTTAGTTTTTGACATGCTCTGCAAAAATAATAAAAGTGCTTTTAAAACAACTCTAAAGATGCGTTTCTGTTAATCCTTATATTTTAGTCGACAGAATTTACTGGAATATTAGTCGACTAAAATATTGAGGAATTCAGTCGATTTAAACTAGACTAAAACTAAATTAATCTAGATGACTAAAATATGACTAAAACTAAAATGCATTTTTGTCAAAAGCCAATGACTAAAACTAAATTGGAAACTGCTGTCAAAATTAACACAGGGATATACTAGTTGTCCTCCGGAGAGAAAAAAAGAGAGGGACAGAAAGTAAATGAAAAAGAAAGGAACAATAAAATAAAAAAGGAAAAAGGAAAGAAAAAACAAAGAAAAAAACAAAAGAAAAGGAAGCCATTCATCCATTTTTTGCATAAAAAAAAAAAAAAAATTTGAAAAATATAACAAAAAGAATAAAAGAAAAATATAAAAAGAAAAAAAAATACGAGAAACAAGTTCAAAAGTATAAGATAAGAAAAATAAATAAAATAAAAGTTGAGAGAAAAGAAAACACAAAAAGAAGAAAAAGTGAAAAAAAATAAAACATTAACGAAAATATAAAAATAACAATGAAAGGAAAACAAAACATAAGGAAACAAGAAAAATGATGAAAAAATGAACAAATAAATGAATTAAAACATAAACAAAAAGAAAAAAGAAAAAAAACTTTAAAAAAATAAGTAAAAAAACAATAATAAATGTTAAGATAAAAAAAGAAAACAAATGAAAAACAAAATGAAGGAAAAATGAGGAAGAAAAGTGAAAAACAAAAAGAAGAAACAAGAAAAAAATAAGAAAAGGTAAATATTTACATATTGTTATTTAATGTAAGTGTACAACAACAGTAATGGATTTGTGACAGTACAACTCTATCAACATTCACACACTCTGTAGCAAAGTACACAGTGTACTAGGGCTGCGAATCTTTGGGTGTCCCACGATTCGATTCAATATCGATTCTTGGGGTCACGATTCGATTATAAATCGATTTTTTAGATTCAATGCGATTCTCGATTCAAAAACGATATTTTTCCGATTCAAAAGGATTCTCTATTCATTCAATACGTAGGATTTCAGCAGGATCTACCCCAGTCTGCTGACATGCAAGCAGAGTAGTAGACTTTTGTAAAAAGCTTTTATAATTGTAAAGGACAATGTTTTATCAACTGATTGCAATAATGTAAATTTGTTTTAACTATTAAGTGAAACAAAAATATGACTTATTTTATCTTTGTGAAAATATTGGACACAGTGTGTTGTCAAGCTTATGAGATGCGATGCAAGTGTAAGCCACTGTGACACTATTGTTCTCATTTTAAATTTTTTTTATTTTTTATAAATGTCTAATGATAATGTCAATATGGGATTTTTAATCACTGCTATGTTGAAATTGTTACTAATATCGATACTGTTGTTGATAATATTAATTTTTGTTTCACTACTTTTGGATTGTTTTGTGTCGTGTTTGTGTCTCCTCTCAATTGCTCTGTTTATTGCTGTTCTGAGTGTTGCTGGGTCGGGTTGGGTTTTGGAATTGGATTGCATTGTTATGGTATTGCTGTGTATTATTTTGTTGGATTGATTAATTAAAAAAAAAAAAAAAAAAATTAAAAATAAAATAAAATAAAAAAATAAAATAAATAAAAAAAATCGATTTTTTAAAAATGAGAATCGATACTGAATCGTACAGCGTGAGAATCGTGATTTGAATTCGAATCGATTTTTTCCCACACCTCTACAGAGTACACAGTATACTTATTGAAGTGTACTGACGCAAGTATTCCATCTTAGACTTGAAGTGAATGTGATGTGCTAACAAAATGATAATCGAATTGTCCAAACTTTGGATTTTGCATGGAAACACTGCAGCCTTCAAAAAGGTGTCGTTTTGTGTCTTCATGCGTCTTGGTTAGTAGAAGTGCTATCCTGCAGCCGTGCCATTAAAGATACATGCGGTGACGTGAGTGAGTGTTACGTAAGACAAGACTGCTTCAAACATAGAATAAGTGCGTGCTGCACTGAGACCAAAGAGGAGAAGCTGCAGCAAGATGGAACAAGAAGAGCAGCACAATCTCCAGTAAAAGGAGTCAAGTGAACGAGAACACAGGACGTGCTGCCAAAAGCAGGAAGAGAGCAAAGAGAAAGTTACGTAACTTTGCCCTCAGTGGGCCTTGGCAAAACTTGACTTGGCCCGTCTTGTCTTCGCTGCGACGCAGACGTTTTCTCAGGGAGATTTAGAGTCTGGAGAGCAGCACAGGCATGATGGCTGCACCTCCTCCATCTTCACTGCACAGCGACCACACGTTGAAGCTTCTTGGACTTTGTAGACAAAATGTTTTTCTTGATGATTTAGTGTGTGAGAGCCATGCTAAACAACACCAATAAACACGTGCTAATAAATAATAACAATGTTTGGAATGATGCTTTATAATATCTATATTCAACAATAGCAGTTGTATCTCACTGGACACTTATTTAGGTACACAATCCAATGAGATCTAATGCAAAAACGGCAGTTATGTTGACTGCAAGATCACTAATAATGTTTGCTATTGTGGTTGTAGTCTCCTATAAATGAGTGATCTCTTGTTGCATAAAGGCTGATTTTGCTTCTGCCAGTACTTGGCTGCATGTCAGTGGGTGACTTCATGAGAACCAACAACCACGACCATCAAAAACCTTCACCAACAGCTTTCTTGTGTCCTTTGCTGACCTGCACGACTCTGCTGAGTCGTCATTCTTCATCGCAGTGAGACATTTTGGACAATTGTGTGCGTCCAACTTTGTGGAGGTATCTCCATATTTTTGTGTCGATAAAGGCGGTCCTCCTGTTACATTGTATAGTGACATATGCACTTTAGTGAATTATTGGGAGAAAACCCCCCCCCAAAAAACTAGTTATGTGTCCACGATGGAAGAATATGCATTTGTGTGCCGCTACACCGAGAAAGGGTAAAATCAATTGTTTTATTTTTAAGGATGTATATTCTTTTTATTTAATTGATGCCTAATAGTAATTAAAAAGAAAACAAAATTAAAAATGCTCCAAAAAGACAGGATTACCTGTGGTGTAGGTGATAAAAAAAAAAGTTTAAAAAAAAAGAAGAAGAAAAAGATAAAAAGGAAAATGATTAAAAGGAAAGTAAAAGAAAGGAAACATAAGTAAAAAGAAAAGCAAAAGAAAGAAAAAGAAAAAGGCAAATAAAAGAAAAAGAAAAAAAAGAAAAGAAAAGTAAAACAAAACAAAAAGGAAGGAAAAATAAATAAAAAAGAAAACCAAATGAAAAAAACAAAAAACAAAAAATAAAAATAAATTAAAACAGAAAAATAAACAAAATGAAAAAGTAAAAGAAAAAAGAAAATCAAATAAATAAAAAAAAGAACCAAAAAACCAAAAAGAAAAGTAAAGCCAAACAACAAAAAGTAAAGATAAGAAAAAAAGAAAAAAAAAGAAGTAAAATAGAAAAAATAAGAAAAAAAGAAAAGGAAAAAGAAAGGAAAAAAAGAAAAGAAATAAACAAAGAAATAAAAAATACAATAAAATAAAACAGATAATAAAGATAAACAAAAGAAAAAGTAAAATAAAAAAGAAAATCAAATAAATAAAAGAACAAAAAAATCAAAAAGAAAAGTAAGGCCAATCAACAAAAAGTCAAGATAAAAAAAATAAAATCAAAAAGTAAAGCAGAAAAAAGAAAAAGACAAGAAAAGAAAAAGAAAACCAAAGAGAAAATAAGAAAAATAAATAAAATAAAAAGATAAAGAAAAATGAAAAACAAATAGGGAAAGAAAAGAAAAGGCAATTATATTATAAATGATAATGATAAATGGGTTATACTTGTACAGCGCTTTTCTACCTTCAAGGTACTCAAAGCGCTTTGACACTATTTCCACATTTACCCATTCACACACACATTCACACACTGATGGCGGGAGCTGCCATGCAAGGCGCTAACCAGCAGCCATCAGAGGCAAAGGGTGAAGTGTCTTGCCCAAGGACACAACGGACGTGACTAGCAGCCACACCTTAAAAAACAGGTTATTTTGTTTTGCCGTAAAAAAACCCCCGAAGTAATAAAATGTATTGTAGCGTCCAGAAGACGACACAAAAATACTGATGTTATTTTTAGCTTTTATTGCTAATTGTATGGTAACATACAATTGGCCCTATTCCAACAAGTATTTCTTCCTGTGCACATACGTCCGTTTCCGTGGTTCACTCCCAGGCACAAAACACTTCCTAATTCTCGGCCAACACGGTGTGTTCAAGACAATGGGAAAAATGATCATAACACACAAGCATACACCTTAAAACCAGCAGGTAGTTATAGTATGAATGGATATTTTTTTATTTGTGCACTATTGCCTACTGATGTGACTTGTTGGTCACAAAAAACATTCATGAAGTTTGGTTCTTTTTATGAATTTATTATGGGTCTACTGAAAATGTGATCAAATCTGCTGGGTCAAAAGTATACATACAGCAATGTTAATATTTGCTTACATGTCCCTTGGCAAGTTTCAGTGCAATAACACACTTTTGGGAGCCATCCACAAGCTTCTGGCAAGTTTCTGGTTGAATTTTTGACTACTCCTCTTTACAAAATTGGTGCAGTTCATATAAATTTGTTCGGACTTGTTTCTTCAGCATTGTCCACATATTTAAGTCAGGACTTTGGGAAGGCCATTCTAAAACCTTAATTCTAGCCTGATTTAGCCGTTCCTTTACCACTTTTGACATATTTTTGGGGTCATTGTCCTGTTGGAACCCCCAACTGCGCCCAAGTGAGAACCTCCGGGCTGATGATTTTAGGTTGTCCTAAAATGTAAAGAATTTGGAGGTAATCCTCCTTTTTCATTGTCCCATTTAAAGCACCATTTCCATTGGCAGCAAAACAGGCCCAGAGCACAATACTACCACCACCATGCTTGACGGTAGGTATGGTGTTCCTGGGATTAAAGGCCTCACCTTTTCTCCTCCAAACATATTGCTGGGTATTGTGGCCAAACAGCTCAATTTTTGTTTCACATTTAGAACAGCTGTTTCTTTCATTAAAAAATGTCAGGTTCTTTTTTATACTTGGCGGGCCGGATAAAACCTGTTCGCGGGCCTAATCCAGCCCTTGGGCCGTAGGTTTAACACACCTGCTCTAAAGTCCAACACTCCTTGGTCGTACAGAATAATAATGGAAAATCATACTTCTACAGTTGCACAAAAACTTCATTGACACGTTCACGCTACAAATCAATAATATCTTGTGTCGTTTTTGCAGCATTTATTCCAAAAAGAAGGCACTGTTCACATACCGATAGCAACATAATGGACTTCTAGGAATTCTGTGTTCATTCTCATGGGATGAAAACAATTTTTTTTGGTCAAATAAACACACTATTTGACCACGAATATGGAAATGATGCGCGTTCATGCTCGGAACAAGACAAGGGCTCACTCATTCCTGTCTTTGCTTGCTTGTGATCTCTTCCTCACATGCATGCAATTCAGCTCACCCAGGAAACAAAAGCATGACAATCTCTCACAAAGCTCATTTCATCAACATCCAAAGACAAAAGAAAATGAAAACAACTTCCTGCCTCCTGGTAAATGTCACCTGAGAGTCAGTCCAGGTCTTCTTCTTCTCACATACTGGAGGATTCCAACGTTCCCGCTTTGATCCTCCATCCGTGGGGCTGCTGGCGTGGGAGCGTGCCTATCACTTAATATTTAAATCATTTACTTATTACATTTTATTACATTTATAATAGGTCAACACTGCAACATAACTAAACAAAACTGCTCTTGTTATTATTGCCTGAATTTGTAAAGGATAACAAAACGACAAAAAAAGGTTTTGTGATAGCACAAAGTATGGATTTAATCACTGTAGTTTTGACCATCCCTATACAAATACTATACAGTAATTGGTATCATTACTGTAGATATTTGTATCGATACACACCCACCCCTGTTTACATCTAAGAGTTCCAGCTTAGCTACATGTAGTGTAGCACAGTGGTCCCCAACCTTTTTGTACTTGCGGACCGGTCAACGCTTGAAAATGTGTCCCACGGACCGGTTGGGGGGTAAAAAAAAAAAAAAATATTTTTTTTTTTTTTTTTTTTTTTGGTCATAAAGAAATACAATCATGTGTGCTTACGGACTGTATCCCTGCAGACTGTATTGATATATAATGTATATATTGTGTTTTTTATGTTGATTTAATAAAAATAAAAAAATAAAAAAAAGTTTATTTATTTTTTATGTCTTGTGCGGCCGCGGCCAATGGGCCGTGGCCAATCGGTCCACGGACCGGTACCGGGCCGCGGCCCGGTGGTTGGGGACCACTGGTGTAGCATATTTATCTATCCCTTGTCCTTTAGTCCTCCAGTAATAAAGTTAGCTACTACTTACTTAATTAACATACACTATATTGCCAAAAGTATTTGGCCACCTGCCTTGACTCACATATGAACTTGAAGTGCCATCCCATTCCTAACCCATAGGGTTCAATATGATGTCGGTCCACCTTTTGCAGCTATTACAGCTTCAACTCTTCTGTGAAGGCTGTCCACAAGGTTGTGGAGTGTGTTTATAGGAATGTTCGACCATTCTTCCAAAAGCACATTGGTGAGGTCACACACTGATGTTGGTCAAGAAGGCCTGGCTCTCAGTTTCCGTTCTAATTCATCCCAAAGGTGTTCTATCGGGTTCAGGTCAGGACTCTGTGCAGGCCAGTCAAGTTCATCCACACCAGACTCTGTCATCCATATCTTTATGGACCTTGCTTTGTGCACTGGTGCACTGTCATGTTGGAAGAGGAAGGGGCCCGCTCCAAACTGTTCCCACAAGGTTGGGAGCATGGAATTATCCGAATTGTTTTGGTATCTTGGAGCATTTAAAGTTCCTTTTACTGGAACTAAGGAGCCAAGCCCAACTCCTGAAAAACAACCCCACACCATAATTCTTCCTCCACCAAATTTCACACTCGGCACAATGCAGTCGGAAATGTAGCGTTCTTCTGGCAACCTCCAAACCCAGACTCGTACATCACATTGCCAGATGGAAAAGTGTGATTCATCAGTCCAGAGAAGGTGTCTCCACAGCTCTAGAGTCCAGTGGCGACGTGTTTTACACCACTGCATCCCACGCTTTGCATTGGACTTGGTGATGTATGGCTTAGGTATGCTGCTCGGCCATGGAAACCCATTCCATGAAGCTCTCTGCGTACTGTACGTGGGCTAATTAGAAAGTCACATGAAGTTTGGAGCTCTGTAGCAACTGACTGTGCAGAAAGTCTTTGCACTATGCGCTTCAGCATCCGCTGACCCCTCTCTGTCAGTTTATGTGGCCTACCACTTGGTGGCCGAGTTGCTGTTGTTCCCAAACTCTTCCATTTTCTTACAATAAAGCCGACAGTTGACTTTGGAATATTTAGGAGCGAGGAAATTTCACGACTGGATTTGTTGCACAGGTGGCATCCTATGACCGATCCAGGCTGGAAATCACTGAGAGCGGCCCATTCTTTCACAAATGTTTGTAGAAACAGTCTCCATGCCTAAGTGCTTGATTGTATACACGTGTGGCCGGGCCAAGTGATTAGGACACCTGATTCTCATCATTTGGATGCGTGGCCAAATACTTTTGGCAATATACTGTAGTTTGTTCGTTTGCTTGTCGCTGTCAAATCTGCAACATCTAGAATGTGTCATCAACATGTATTATCACGATATGACTACAGTATCAAAAGCTCTATCGTTTTCCAATTTGATATCATTTCTTGTATATCGTCTATATTGCGCAACCCTAGTCACTATTACAAATTGGAAAAAAAGCAACCATGTAACAAATATGAATATTAAAATGTAAACAAAACCACAAAAAAAACTACCATTACACACAGATATATGTGAAAAATAACGTCGGTAGAGCAGGCACGGAAGCGGCAAAGAGTGCCTGAGTGAGCAGAAAGCGTGAGAGAGGTGCGTTGTTTGCACTGACAGACTGGTATAGATCCAATACCAATACCCATCTTGGTATCGATACTATCAGTATGTACACTACCGTTCAAAAGTTTGGGGTCACATTGAAATGTCCTTATTTTTGAAGGAAAAGCACTGTACTTTTCAATGAAGATAACTTTAAACTAGTCTTAACTTTAAAGAAATACACTCTATACATTGCTAATGTGGTAAATGACTATTCTAGCTGCAAATGTCTGGTTTTTGCTGCAATATCTACATAGGTGTATAGAGGCCCATTTCCAGCAACTATCACTCCAGTGTTCTAATGGTACAATGTGTTTGCTCATTGGCTCAGAAGGCTAATTGATGATTAGAAAACCCTTGTGCAATCATGTTCACACATCTGAAAACAGTTTAGCTCGTTACAGAAGCTACAAAACTGACCTTCCTTTGAGCAGATTGAGTTTCTGGAGCATCACATTTGTGGGGTCAATTAAACGCTCAAAATGGCCAGAAAAAGAGAACTTTCATCTGAAACTCGACAGTCTATTCTTGTTCTTAGAAATGAAGGCTATTCCACAAAATTGTTTGGGTGACCCCAAACTTTTGAACGGTAGTGTACATCGATACACCGAGCACCAAGACCAGGACAGACCAATTTAGGGTCACGTGCACCCCATGAATGCTAACACAGATTAAATCAAACGATTCTGTGTCTCAAATGGAATATTTGCATCAGTACATTTCAGTAAGTACACTGTCCAGTGCAGGGGTCGGCAACCCAAAATGTTGAAAGAACCATATTGGACCAAAAATACAAAAAAAAAAAATCTGTCTGGAGCCGCAAAAAATTAAAAGCCTTATATAAGTGTTATAATGAAGACAACACATGATGTAAGTGTCCATATTAGCTATTATATGCCTACTATCAAAGGCTCATGCAAATTTTCGTTGACAAAAATGTTGTATTTTCATTTTTTTTCAACACATTTTTGCAACATTGGAAATCATTAGTAAAATGGAGGCTTCTCACAGGATGAGATGACTTCTGGAAATCACTGGCTCAGTGTCCAAGTTAAAGGAAACGGCAGGTTGTCTTCTTTGAATGGATTTATTACTATCTTTGCAAGCTGGGTATTGTTTGCTGTGGTCTGGAACAATATGGCACACTAACCACTATCAGAAATGCAGCCAATATTACATACGGATAATGTGTCATAGGACATGCAAATATAAATTAAATACACAGAGGACATAAATCAAGGAAATTAAAAGAGCTCAAATATACCTACAAATGAGGCATAATGATGCAATATGTACATACGGCTAGCCTAAATAGCATGTTAGCATTGATTCGCTTGCAGTCATGGATTGACCAAATAAGCTCGCCTTTTGTGCATTCACGCACAGCATAAAACGTTTGGTGGACAAAATGAGACAAAGAAGGAGTGGCATAAAACACGCCTTTCTGTGGCAGCGTCGGAGAAAGTTGCACATGTATACAAACTACGGTGAGTTCAAGGATCGCTGAAATTAGTAGGACAAAACAGTGCTTGCCAAATACTCTCATCAGTGAAGCATGTTTAACATAAACAGTGGGATTTCTAACAATTAGGAAGGTGTGTGTCATGTTTGTCCTCCTACAGAAAATATATTTAAACAAAAAATATATTTATTTCTTCATCTTTTTCCATTTTCACACATCTCTGAAAGGGAGCCACTAGGGCGGCGCTCTAGAGCCGCGGGTTGTGTACACAGTGGACTTACTGTAGTTTCTGAGTGTGTTATGTTGACAGTGTAGTACTGACCTAATACTGTCATTATACACTTATTTTAAAATAACAATATTGCAATATTTACGTGATCTACAAAAGGAGAATACGTGTAACTGTGATGTCATACTACCACTACTAGGTACTTATATACAATAAAATCTGCAGCCTTTGTTCCATTAGCATGCTAGCCAGTTAGCGTGGTTCAGCTACATTCACCCCCTTGTGTGATGATTACGGCGGATCTACAAGCAGCACGTTAGTCATTCCCCTCCCGTGACGAGTCGGCGGCCTCAGGCGCCTTGACAGCTCGTCACTTTGATTGACAGCTCCGAGGTCAAGAGCCCGATCCACATTCGTCAGCGGCGGCGGCAAATTGTGTCTTTCAGTGGGAAACCCTGTCCTGGCGAATGAAAGCTACCGCACGCCTGATAACATTGTGCACGTCTCATTTAACAGGCAAATTGGCCTTTAAAGGAGCGGAAACAAAGATGTTTAAGTTGGTTTAATGAGACGTCACTGCTTTAATTCCTTTTTTTTTTTTTTTTTTTTTTTTTTTTTACTGAACCTTTGGGTGAAACTCAAAGTCAGTCTGCTTTACCTTCACCAAAGCAAAAGTACATGCTACAACCAAAAGTTAACTTTTTATTTTTGCTTTGTGCCAATTCTGTAACTTGCAGGTCTCACAAGTATGAACAGAAAAATCCTAGAAAATATAATTTCAATAAAAACGGCAAGATGAGGCAATTCCTGAAGGAATTGCGTGTGAGTGCTCCAGTGCTGAAGTTGAACTGAAATCCTGGAATTTTTTTTTTAGAATTGTTAAAGAAGAGCACACAATTTTGAACAGGCTGAATATTTTGAATTTGGAACAGTTTAAATCAGATGGAAATTGTGGGAGTTGTGGAACTTTGAAGAATGTCCCATTGATTTAAATTGGAATTTCCCCCAAATTTGGGAATTTCTGGAAAAGCGGGAATTTTTTAGAAAATGGTAAAAAACTTGAATTGTCTGAATGAGTTGAAATGGTTGGTGTTGGAATTTTACAAATCGGTCGAAAAATGTTGAAGTAGTAACAATGTTGAATTGAGAAATGGTATTACGGAATACCTGGAATTTCGGGAAAACCGGGAATTTTTCCAGTTCAAAAAACAACGTTGTTTTTTGTCCTGATTAAGAGGAATGTTTTGACGGTTGAAGTGGGTTGAAAAATGTGGGCGGAGTAGTCACCAGAATAAAGGGTGAAAATAGGGCTTTGGAAAACCAGGAATTCTGGAAAATCCTGGAATTTTTTTGAACTTGGAAAAAGAGTAGTTGGAATTTCCAAGATGGCGGAATGTGTCGAAGGTTGAATGGTTTCAATAGGTTGAAAAATGTGGAAATGGTGAAAGTTAGAAAAATGGCCAATTCGTTTTGAATGGGAAAAATGTCCCGGAAAACCTGGAATTCTGGGAAATCTGGGAATTTTTGGAATTTGTCAAGGAAAAACCCGCGATTTCCCGAATGGGCTGAACAGTTTGAAGTTGGAACCGTTTGAATCGGGTGAAAAATGTGGACGGTAGAGCGCGCCAAAATCTGGAGAAGAACTATAATAATAAGTTGAATAAATAGAAAACCATATATTATTAATATGTTACAATTATTAAATTATAATACTTTTAGATGTACTTTATTACATTCAACTGAATATGAATGAATGCCCCAAAAAGGTTAAATTAACAAACTTTAGAATAAAATGTTTGGCGTAATTGTATTGATATAAGCAATATTGGTTGATTCCGTCATGCTTTGCCGTAGTGCAGGTAAATCCCGGGATTAGCAAGGGAACAAACCAGATGAGTCTTTTATGATTACGACATTCCAATGTTGCGCCACAATAAAATGTCACAGATGTATTTTTCCCATGGCTGACTTCCAGCTGGCGTTATTAGCGCCGCTGTTGGCAAGGGCTCGTCCTCCTTGCGTTTCCCGCTCACAACTCCCGAGCCGATGGAGAAAGGAGATAAAAAGTAAAAAAAATAAATCAGTGCAAGAGCTGACACGCCTCGACTGCTCGGAGAACATTTGACTTAGTTCAACCGATCATCCCGACGTCTTTTTGGCCCGTTTGAATCTCTGTTACATTCACTGCTTAATACCAGAACTTATGTTTGTACTACGTTGTTTTATAGTATCAATAAATGTATTTTATATCCAAAAAATTGACATGAAGTTGAATTCCAAATTTTGTTTAACAGCCTGTTTTGATGTTTAATATTGCTTATTCATTGTAAATCTTATCGATCTTTGTTGTTGTTGTTGTTGTTGTTTTTATCCAATTGATTTTATTGTTTTGATTTTGTCCTTGAGTGCCCATAAAGGCACCTTATAAATGAAATGTATTATTATTATTATTGTCAGGTTCAAACACTGATGACATCTATTAAACAAGACAAGAAGCAAGGAATTAAACAGAAACAGAATTACATTTGGCTCAATTGAGGAGAGACGTCTGGACTAAGAGTACAGTCTCACCACGCTCTGGCGAAAGATTGTACGCCTCCTCTTTTATTTGGACTTTCCCTGATTACATGGCAACAGCTCTTTCTAAGGGACGGGGGTCGTAAACAGCCATCGCCTTTGATTACAACAGTTCAAAGAAAAGGTCGTAAAGCAGTTCACAGAGAAGGTCCCTGGAGGGGAGTGGGGTCCTAGTTCTCGGGTCAAGACAATATCTTTTTGTTGATTACAATACACGAAAGAAACAGAACACCTTCATGTTGCTTCCCATCCTACACAGTGGAGTTTTACAAGCCTTCTTCTTGGTAGATCATAGACAGCTTTTGTCTGCTCGCCGGGATCTCATCAACACAATTATAGATACAATTATTCTAACATTATTATTATTTATGATCACTAAAAATGTACTTTTTGTAAAAAACTCCTGGTGGCCAACATAATTATTCTCTCAAATCTCATTTTTGTATTTGTGTGGATTAAGAAATGTGTCAATGTTTGCATTATAAACCTCCTCCATGAGCAGGTCCACTGTAAAATGTGTTGGTATGGAGGGGCCACATGATTACGGCTGATGTTGTGCTTGTTTGTTCTATTGCGATGGATACAATTACACTTTGTTTCTGATTGACTTTAGTGCAGTGGTGAGTCAACATGTCCTTTGTAATAGTTGTACTTAGTTTTAGCACTGCCCATTCAAAAGCCCATAGTGATAATTGCTAATTTAGCATCGCTTCAAATGGCGTCATTGTTTGAGTTTGAGTTTATTTTGAACATGCAAGCATACAACCTGATACATCACAATTTCCAGTTTCTCTATTCAACATGTTTGAAAAGGAGTAGGAAGAAGCAGAGCTTATTTAATCCTAACCCCTTTTCTATCATATTTAGTCCCCCCCTCCACCATCAAAGTTTAGCTGACGTCACAGACATGCTCAGTAAGGATCATTTCGACCCGAGTGTTTACATGCGCTCCAATCCAAATTAATATTGGCATAAACCACATGTCTCCATCGGAATAAAACTCTGATCCGAATGTGTGTGATCGGGTCAGAATATTCCGAATGACGTGTTTACTTGAAGCATTTTTATTCTGGTTAGGGTTTTAATCCGATTATTTGTGTCCATGTGCACATACAGTAGCTAAAAAAAGCTATTTTTGGGCCTTTTAGTGGAGACAATTGTGTTTTTAAAAATATTTATGAACATGTGGATGTAAGCTTAGTGGTCATCAAGCAGTCATCGTCATCATGATAAAGAAAAATGAAACAAAAGAAAAGAAAAAGAAAACAAGAAATAAAAGAAAAGAAAAAGAAAGGAAAAAGAAATAAAAAAGAAAACGAAATGAAACAAACAAACAACAAAAAATAAAATACAAATAAAATAAAACAGAAAAATAAACAAAATTAAATAGCAAAAGAAAAAAGAAAATCAAATAAATAAAAAAAGAACAAAAAAACAAAAAGAAAAGTAAAGCCAAACAACAAAAAGTCAAGATAAGAAAAAAAGAAAAAAAAGAAGTAAAATAGAAAAAACAAGAAAAAAAGAAAAGAAAAAGAAAGGAAAAAACAAACAAAAAAACAAAGAAATAAAAAATAAAATAAAATATAGTCAACAAAAACCTTCTCTAATGTGTAAGCGTGTAACGTTGGATCCATATATTCCTGAATTTCAAGTATATCCATCTGTGCCCGTCAGGGATTGGAATTGATCAAATGTTTCCGGTTCTGATACCACTTTCAATTTTGCTTCAATTTGGTTCCTTAACGGTTCTCTTATCGATTATTATTTGTAAGAAAGAGGGGGAAAAAAATGTTGATTAACATCAATCAATCTTGTTTAGTTTAGAGGTACCATGACCTTACAGAGCCAACAGTGAGGTCTCAAGAGGCACTCAGAAAAAAACTAACTTTAAAAAAAAAATATACATAAGAAATAAATACTCTTCTGCAGAATTGAACAAAACGGAAATTACAGAAGAATGTTCCATTTAGTAACATGTGATATTAACTCATTACATGCAGAATGAGATATTTCAAGTCTTTGTTTATTATAATTGTGATGATAATTGCTGACTGCTTATTAAAACATTGAATTGAAAATGTCAGAAAATGTGGGGTTTCAAAAACTGTAAGCCAAGATCGTCAAAATGATCAAATTGACATATCTCACTGTGCACGTAGTGAGTTAATATCACTAATCAGTTTCACATTTGAAGTTAATTGCTGACATGAATGGACTTGTACACACAATTTTTGGCGTTTCACCTGTATAATATAATGACTGATCCGGTGGGAGGAAAACATGCAACTCTGACTAAAACTGAACATTCACCTACCGGGAAAAAAGGGAGTGTCGACTGTGGCAAATCGGTGCAAGCCTTTGACCACAGACTTAGTCACTGCACGGTGACATTCGTCTAGCAGCAGACGTGAACTGGAGTGAGTACTGCCCGCCTCGGAGCCAGTCAGAATCTGTCTCTCGCCAGTCTCATCTAAATGAGAAAACAATCATTTCAATTCAACAAATAATAGCGCTAACATCATAGGAGGTGTTAATTAGTACCTGTTGTATTTAGATGAGATCAGCGCGGTTCAAATGTATAATTATTGCATGCTGTATCTTTAAAAGATTTAGCATATTGTTCATATGTCCTCCTCTTGATGAAATAGCAGCCTTGCAGTTATTACAAGTAGCGCTGTTGCAATATTTTGATTTTGTACGGTGTCCTTGAGTGTCCATAAAGGCGCCTTATAAGTGAAATGTATTATTATTATTATTGTCAGGTTCAAACACTGATGACATCTATTAAACAAGACAAGAAGCAAGGAATTAAACAGAGACAGAATTAAATTTGGCTTAATTGAGGAGAGACGTCTGAAATGTACTCTTGTACAGTTTTCCTGTAAACGTAGCCAGACTTTATAGGGCACAGGTGTCAAACTCAAGGCCCGGGGGCCGTATCTGGCCCGTCACATCATTTTATATGGCCCATGAACGCCTAGGAAAATATGCATCAATGAAGTACCTTATCTTTTCGTACTAAATATATTTGTTCTTTCCATTTTGACAAACAAAAAATTATTGCATACCTTTTACATGTTAAGATTATGCAACATTGCAACAAATAATATAGTACCATAGTTTCCACACATTTGTGTTTGTTAAAATTAAAATAATTACTTCAAAATATGCTTGACTTATGGTTTCAAAGCAAGTCATCCACCAAATTGTACACTTTAACAAGGACAATAGATATTCCGTTAAAATTACGATGCAGCATATACAATTGAAAACTGTAAATTTAAAAAACTCTACCACTGTTTTTACTATAAAATGTTGCCGATTACACTGCTTTTTTTTTTACTGTTAAATCTACGGATGTTGTTACTGTATATGGAAAAATGGTACCGCGGTTATTTTACGGTAACACACTGGCAGTTCAGTTGCCAGAATTAAAAAATAACAGTGGTACTGTTTTTTTTATTTACAGTAATACACTACCGTTCAAAAGTTTGGGGTCACCCAAACAATTTTGTGGAATAGCCTTCATTTCTAAGAACAAGAATAGACTGTTGAGTTTCAGATGAAAGTTCTCTTTTTCTGGCCATTTTGAGCGTTTAATTGACCCCACAAATGTGATGCTCCAGAAACTCAATCTGCTCAAAGGAAGGTCAGTTTTGTAGCTTCTGTAACGAGCTAAACTGATGTGTGAACATGATTGCACAAGGGTTTTCTAATCATCAATTAGCCTTCTGAGCCAATGAGCAAACACATTGTACCATTAGAACACTGGAGTGATAGTTGCTGGAAATGGGCCTCTATACACCTATGTAGATATTGCACCAAAAACCAGACATTTGCAGCTAGAATAGTCATTTACCACATTAGCAATGTATAGAGTGTATTTCTTTAAAGTTAAGACTAGTTTAAAGTTATCTTCATTGAAAAGTACAGTGCTTTTCCTTCAAAAATAAGGACATTTCAATGTGACCCCAAACTTTTGAACGGTAGTGTATGTTAAACAAACTACCTTCAATTTTACAGTACGATTCTGGCAACTAAGCTGCCAGTATTTTACCGTAAAATAACTCGGGTACCATTTTAAAATGGTAAATAAACAGTGGGTACTGTTTTCCATCTACTGTAATATAATGTTAAAAAAAATCTGTAGATTTTGCATTTAAAAAATGGTGACCAGAATCTTAATGTGTAATATACATTTGTTTTTTTTTTTTACAGCGTACGTAAAAAGCTAAATTCGTAAATTATTTACTGTTAAACTACCATAACTGCTATGTGGCCCACAATGAAAACGGTTGCATCAGTTGGTGGTGTTTCTGCGCTGTTGACTTGTCTACATGCAAGAGGATCCCCTGCAGGCCCCACTAAGGACTGGACTCCCACATTAACCGTATCCACTCGGCATCCATTGCATCTGCGGTCCCTTCCAAGGGTTCCTCGTTGTTCCCATTGGGTTGAGTTTTTTCTTGCCCTAAAGTGGGATCTGAGCTGAGGATGTCGTTGTGGCTTGTGCAGCCCTTTGAGACATTTGTGATTAAGGGCTATAGAAGTAAACTTTGATTGATTGGTTGATTTTGCAATGATATTGATACACTGGGGACTGGTTCTGAACAAGAATCTGTGTTCGATCCCCATCCTTATTGCTCTGTAAGTTTGATTCCGGAAGATAGGTATTGTAGCGGCTGGCTACGGGGTGTTAGCCAATGGCTTTGGCTGGGGGGCAGGACTTCCGGGGAAGTTAGGGAAGTGACGTTCACCACGTTGTTGACAGGAAGTGGGGGTTCGAGTTTTGCCGGGAAAGGGAATAGACGCACATTGGAGCTGTTGTGTGGTTACATGGCATCTTGTATAATAAATACAAGACAAACTAAGAAGTCTCTGAGCCTACATTCCTGGGATTACTACAGTATTGATCCAAGATCTTTTGAAAAGGGAGTTGATCAATTTTATTGATTCTAGACCAGTGGTTCTTAACCTTGTTGGAGGTACCGAACCCCACCAGTTTCATATGCGCATTCACCGAACCCTTCTTTAGTGAAAAATAAAAAAATTTTTTTTTCAAATTCAAGACAAAGTTACATGTTTTTGGTAACATTTTAGTATGGGGAACATATTCTAAGTAACAAAGACTTAATTTACAGTTTTTGGACACTAGGGGAACATATTCTAAGGACCAAAGACTTAATTTAGAGTTATTTGGACACTAGGGGAACATATTCTAAGTAACAAAGACTTAATTTAGAGTTATTTGGTTAGGGTTAGGGTTATAATAAGGCCATGCCGAATAAGGCATTAATTAGTACTTAATAATGACTAGTTAAGAGCCAATATGTTACTAATTTGCATGTTAATAAGCAACTAATTAATGGTGAATATGTTCCCCATACTAAAGTGTTACCATGTTTTTTTTTACTGGTGCATAAAATGAACTGTGCATGAACATCACCTTGTTCAAAGAACAAAACCAACACAGTGCATAAACTCACAACAAATTACACAACTGCAAATCAGTGTGACTTCTGCTGTTGCCGTATCCATAATACGCCGATAGGGAGAAGTTTTTATTTACACGCTGAGTCGGGTGTGTCTTGACCTCCGCCGAACCCCTGAGCCCGACTCACCAAACCCCTAGGGTTCGATCGAACCCAGGTTAAGAACCACTGTTCTAGACAAAGGAAACATTGGATTTAAGAACGGCAAACTATATATAAAGTGTAGCACTTTTAATGATAAGGATGTTAAACGTTAAGTCTATTTTCCCGTCCTTTGCGTCATCAAAACAAAGATGTCTGTTACCTCGGGTGGCCGAGAAAAGGTCATAACAAACGCAAACGCCACAAGACAATATAAATTACAACACAACAACTTTCAGCTACAGCACGATTGCAAAAGCCACAACAAAAACAAACGACACAACACAATAATAAAGACTTCTGGAACACAAGGAGAAGTCATTTGATGAGAAACAAATACATACAGGAGATGGGTGAAGGAGGACATGGAAACTACGAAGTGAGGGGCCAACACCATCAATAGGGATGACGGCGAATACATGCTTCCGCACACCTGGGACGCTGTCCTTCATTGGCGAAGCCAGGGTGAAGGACAGATACTGTATGGGCGGGTGGGGGAACTTTATTTAGCAGGTAACTCTACTCTTGAAATGTTGGTTACTGTGCTTTAATTTAAAATGTTTCCACTTGTTAATACCACCTAAAGTGTTGGTTGCACTTCATTCAAATAAGATGTATTGTAAATGATTGTAAATAATGTAAATAATTCAATGTATATACTCTGATGATTAACTTGTGTGATGACTGTATTATGATGATAGTGTATATGTGACCTGTGCTGGCAAAATGAGTCACAATGAGGACATTTTCAAAACTGAGTTATTGTTATTTACACATTCTCCATCTAAAGACCTTCAGAATGATATATGGGTTGTTGGAATCGGACAGAAAATGACCGAGTTACATCCGATTGAAGTCGACCAAGTTTGAGGGTCCGTTTTGAGAAAAACCATCTTAAAGTTTACTGTTCCAGAACAGAATGTTCCAAAACAAAACTCCATAGCAACCATACCTTAAAAGTCCTTGTAGCAACACCAAAATTGGTACAATTAAAGTCAAATCCCATGTCTAAAGGAAAAATATATATTCAACTGTATTGAAAACGGTTATGTACAAAAATTTCAACACTGTTATGTCACAGTTTTTTTGTTCACTGGTCAGTTTGTCAGCTGGTCAGCTGTCCGTAATATTCCTGACCAGCAGCACTAAGAAGATTCGCCGACTGCAGTGAATTTAGCGCACCTGCAACCGCCTGTGTACCCTCTCCACCTTCTAAATCCATTACGGAATGTAAAACAGTCTAACTTATCCACAAAAATAATAATTAAATGTTCGAAAATCACCTTTTTTCACCAAATATTCCGCTCGAATTACTGTGTGTTGTTTTTCATCAGGGCGCTGCCATGATACCACAATGCACCGCGCGGGGGGGATTCAACCAATGAGGGTACGCCTCACAGCGACCGCTTAGCAACAAGCCGGATTTGTTTACGTCGGGACAGGTTTAAAAACTCGAATTATATTGATTCGGAATGGCGTCATCGGGAATTCCATGCTCATTTTTTAGAAAGAACGTAAACTTGGCGTCACAATAATACCAAATATGGCTAGGGCGGGGGTCGGCAACCCGCGGCTCTAGAGCCGCATGCGGCTCTTTAGCGCCGCCCTAGTGGCTCTCTGGAGATTTTTCAAAAATGTATGAAGAATGGAAAAAGATGAGGGGAAAAAAATCTATTTTTTTGTTTTAGGACAAACATGACACAAACCTCCCTAATTGTTATAAAGCACACTGTTTATATTAAACATGCTTCACTGATTCGAGTAATTGGCGAGCGCTGTTTTGTCCTACTAATTTTGGCGGTCCTTGAACTCACCTTAGTTTGTTTACATGTATAACTTTCTCCGACTTCCTAGGACGTGTTTTATGCCACTTCTTTTTCTGTCTCATTTTGTCCACCACACTTTTAACGTTGTGCGTGAGTGCACAAAGGTGAGTTTTGTTGATGTTATTGACTTGTGTGGAGTGCTAATCAGACATATTTGGTCACTGCATGACTGCGAGCTAATCGATGCTAACATGCTATTTAGGCTAGCGATATGTACATATTGCATCATTATGCCTCATTTGTAGCTATATTTGAGCTCATTTAGTTTCCTTTAAGTCCTCTTAATTAAATCTCATGACACATGTAATATGGCTTTTAATTTTGTGCGGCTCCAGACAGATTTGTTTTTGTATTTTTGGTCCAATATGGCTCTTTCAACATTTTGGGTTGCCGACCCCTGGGCTAGGGGGATTCCCCCTTATTGCCGCGAGTGAGCGTTGAAAACACTTGATTTTCTCAAGGAATTTGAACACAAAGGACTCATTTCTGAAGACATACCTCGTACAAAACCTTCAAATAAAGGTGATTTAAGATGCTTTCTTGCTATTTCGATGATTGGGATCGCTAGATTGTGGCTTTATGGACTCATTTTTGTGAAAATCTCAATTTCAACCAAGATACTTTTTTTTTCCACTTATTTGCCTGTAGGTCAAAATTAGCCTGTGCGTATTCCGACGGGTCACATATTTGTACCATGAATTGATTAACGTGGACCCCGACTTAAACAAGTTGAAAAACGTATTCAGGTGTTACCATTTAGTGGTCAATTGTACGAAATATGTACTGTACTGTGCAATCTACTAATACAAGTCTCAATCATTCAATCAAACATGTGAATGCATTGGTCATTAGTTGTTTACTTGCTTGTTTGTATCCATAATTCATCTATACATAATTCCCATACAATAAATAACAGAAATAGAGGAAATTCCACCTGCAGTGTCCAATATCCAATATTTATTTCACAATCCCCCTGGTTAATTTAGTTTTTCTTTTGTCAAAAGTTACTGAATTGATTTCAACCAACTGAATTGTTTCGGAGCATATCGTTCAAAACAAAAAAAAATGATGTCATCTCTGAATCGTAATGAGACAAATCATGTCCACGCTCGTCACTGTAGTGTGTGTGTGTGTGTGTGTGTGTGTGTGATAAATGTGTGTGTGTGTCAGTGAGTGTAAAGAAGAAGAAAAAACAGGTCATTTGGATGGTGTGAAAAAAAAGATCAAGTTGTCACCTTAGGCTTTGAGCACTGATACAACTCAGACAAGCTAATTCATGCACACAGTGCTGCTGCAGGCTCTTTTGCTGGTGCTGTCATCACTTTGTGTGTGTGTGTGTGTGTTGTGTGTGTGTGTGTGTGTGTGTGTGAGAACTCAGCTCCTCACACGTTGTGTTTATGAGGCGATAAAAGCAGCAGGGGACACGTTTTCTTTCGCTTTTTAGTTCAACTGGAAGGAGCTCAACTTTCTCATCTACAAGAGTTGAAGTCAAAGAGTCAAAGCCGGACTGCAGGTAGTCATTCATAGCTTGTCCACAATTGGCATGGCGAGCATGAATCCAAGCCTGAACAATGCGGAGCAGCTCTCAATTAAGACGTGTCCAAATGTACCCAGTAGGAGGGTTGGGTATCATTTAAATAGTATCCTATACCTGTGCCGGTCCTTAGACGGTGCCCAAACTTGTGCCCTTCATGAGGAAAACAAACATCTGACGGATTTTGTATTAATTTTTGTACATGCACGTTGAACAGAATAGTAAGAATGTGCAGATCGATCGGCCACCGATCAGTACCAGCTGTTTCCTGTGACCGACCAATGCTGAGTATTGCCTTTCAATGCCGATCCGCTCTGGGTGATATTGTATTTATGGCTGACAGAGGTGGCATCAATGTTATAATGAATTATTGACCTATTCAAGGCTCCAATTATTTCAAATATTTCACTTTAAAATGTTTTATGTGGAAAATAGAAAAACATCAACATTTTATTTGACAAAAGAGCATAAAACAAAAAAAATAATAGTTCAAACGTAAAATCGACAGATATATCTGAAGTTGAGCTCGTAACTTAAAGGCCTACTGAAAGCCACTACTACCGACCACGCAGTCTGATAGTTTATATATCAATGATGAAATCTTAACATTGCAACACATGCCAATACGGCCGGGTTAATTTATAAAGTGACATTTTAAAATTTCCGGGAAATATCCGGCTCAAACATCACGGTATGATGACGTATGCGCGTGACGAAGTCCGAGTAACGGAAGTTATGGTACCCCGTAGAATCCTATACAAAAAGCTCTGTTTTCATTTCATAATGGGGGGGGGGTTACCCACATATGCGGTCCTCTCCAAGGTTTCTCATAGTCATTCACCGACGTCCCACTGGGGTGAGTTTTTCCTTGCCCGTATGTGGGCTCTGTACCGAGGATGTCGTTGTGGCTTGTACAGCCCTTTGAGACACTTGTGATTTAGGGCTATATAAATAAACATTGATTGATTGATAATTCCACAGTATTCTGGACATCTTTTGCAATTTTTTTAATGAACAATGAAGGCTGCAAAGAAGACAGTTGTAGGTGGGATCAGTGTATTAGCAGCGGACTACAGCAACACAACCAGGAGGACTTTGTTGGAGCGCTAGCCGCGCTAGCCGCCGACCTCACCTTGACTTCCTACGTCTCCGGGCCGCCAAACGCATCGGGTGAAGTCCTTCGTCCTTCTGCCGATCGCTGGAACGCAGGTGAGCACGGGTGTTGATGAGCAAATGAGGACTGGCTGGCGTAGGTGGAGAGCTAATGTTTTTAGCATAGGTCTGTGCAGTCCGGTTGCTAAGTTAGCTTCAATGGCGTCGTTAGCACAGCATTGTTAACCTTCGCCAGCCTGGAAAGCATTAACCGTGTATTTACATGTCCACGGTTTAATAGTATTGTTGATTTTCTATCTATCCTTCCAGTCAGGGGTTTATTTTTTTGTTTCTATATGCAGTTAAATCAAGATGCTATCACGTTAGCTCGTAGCTAAAGCATTTTGCCGATGTATTGTCGTGGAGATAAAAGGCACTGAATGTCCATTTCGCGTTCTCGACTCTCATTTTCAAGAGGATATAGTATCCGAGGTGATTTAAAATACAAATCTGTGATCTACAATAGAAAAAGGAGAGTGTGGAATCCAATGAGCCAGCTTGTACCTAAGTTACGGTCAGAGCGAAAAAAGATACGTCCATCGCTGCCTCTCAAGTCATTCACTGTAACGTTCCTCATCTACGAATCTTTCATCCTCGCTCAAATTAATGGGGTAATCATCACTTTCTCGGTCCGAATCTCTCTCGCTCCATTGTAAACAATGGGGAATTGTGAGGAATACTAGCTCCTGTGACGTCACGCTACTTCCGGTACAGGCAAGGTTTTTTTTTATCAGCGAGCAAAAGTTGCGAACTTTATCGTCGATTTTCTCTACTAAATCCTTTCAGCAAAAATATGGCAATATCGCGAAATGATCAAGTATGACACATAGAATGGATCTGCTATTCCCGTTTAAATAAAAAAAAATCATTTCAGTAGGCCTTTAAGTGTTAAAAGTAAAAAAAAAATAAAATAAAAATGTATCACTTTCTGAGTGGGGCACCTTTCGGATCCCAAATATATTTAATGGGATTTTATTTATCTTTTCACTGTGATTACTCAAAAATAACAATGAATTAAAATCAATGGTGTCCTGCATTATTGATATTTTTAAGGCTCTAATTACTTCACATCAAACATTGCTTTCTGAATGTTTTGGGCAGTGGGAGAAATACTGCATATTTCAGTTTTATTATAAAAAAACTAAGGTGTCTTTGACAGAAAAGGCATAAAACCTTTTTGTTTTTTTAAACTTTATATCAACCTGAAGTTGATATACTGTAGAGATTTACTGTAAGCGTTATATAAATAAAAAAAATAATAATTTGACTTGTTTTTAACATTTTAATGACTTAGACCCTTTATGGCAGGGGTGTCCAAACTTTTTCCACTGAGGGCCGCACATGGAAAAATTAAAGCATGCGGGGGCCATTTTGATATTTTTCATTTTCAAACCATAACAAAATATATATATATATTTTTTTACCTTTAGGGCTCCCGGGGACCATAAAGGGTCTCAGTTATTAAAATGTTAAAAATAAGTGAAATTATTTTTATTTTTTTTATTTAACGCTTACAGTAAATCTGTATATTAACATCAGGTTGATATAAAGTAATAAAAAAAGGTTTTATGCCTTTTTTTTATGCCAAAAGACAACCTTGTTTTTTTTTATAGTAAAACTGAAATATGAGGTATTTAGTAATTAGAGCCCTAAAAGATCAATAATGCAGGACGCCATTGATTTTAATTATTTAATATTTTTGAGTAATCACAGTGAAAAGTTAAATAAAATCCCACTAAATATATTTGGGATCCAAAAGGTACTCCACTCATAAAGTGATACATTTGTATTATTTTTTTTAAACTTTCAACAGATATATCTGTCAATTTTACATTTGAACTATTATTTTGTTTGTTGTATGCTCTTTTGGCAAAGAAAACATTGATGTATTTATATGGCAACCAAACAATATATGCAATATTTTCCACATAAAACATTTTAAAGTGAAATATTTGAAGTAATTGGAGCCATGCTGGCACGGCCACTCTCCCAACTGAGCCACGCCGTCCCCATATTACACACCAAGTAAGAACAAGCAGGAACAGACAAGGAAGGCATGCTAATCGCTAAGTGAGCCGCTAAACTGTCTTGAAACAACAGAAGAAATAAGTGCTCAGTAGGTTTTAAAAAGTGTATATGGAACCATGTTACATCAGAGAGTAAGTGCCGTATTTTCCGTACCATAGGGCGCACCGGGTTAAAGGGCGCACTGCCGATAAATGGTATATTTTTGATCTATTTTCATATACAAGGCGCACCGGATTATAGGGCACATTAAAGGAGTCATCATTATTTTTTTCTAAATTGAAAACACTTCCTTGTGGTCTACATAACATGTAATGGTGGTTCTTTGGTCAAAATGTTGCATAGATTATGTTTTACAGATCATCTTTAAGGCGCTTTCTGTTTGGTGAGGTTTTTAATTGCCCAGGAACACCACACCTACCGTCAAGCATGGTGGTGGTAGTAGTATTATGCCCTGGGCCTGTTTTGCTGCCAATGGAACTGGTGCTTTACAGCAGTGTTTTTCAACCACTGTGCCGCGGCACACTATTGTGCCGTGAGATCCAGTCTGGTGTGCCGTGGGAGATTATCTAATTTCACCTATTTGGGTTAAAAATATTTTTTGCAAACCAGTAATTATAGTCTGCAAATGATGTGTTGTTGTTGAGTGTCGGTGCTGTCAAGAGCTCGGCAGCATAACCATGTAATACTCTTCCATGTCAGCCTGTAGCTAATTGCTTTGTAGATGTCGGAAACAGCGGGAGGCAGCGTGCAGGTAAAAAGGTGTCCAATGCTTAAACCAAAAATAAATAAAAGGTGAGTGCCCCTAAGAAAAGGCAGTGAAACTTAGGGAAGGCTTTGCAGAACGAAACTGGCTACAAAGTAAACAAAAACAGAATGCTGGACAACAGCAAAGACTTACTGTAGAGCAAAGACAGCATCCGAATGTACATCCGAACATGACAATCAACAATGTCCACACAAAGAAGGATAAAAACAACTGAAATATTCTTGATCGCTAAAACAAAGTAGATGTGGGTAATATCGCTCAAAGGAAGACATGAAACTGCTGCAGGAAAATACCAAAGAAAGAGAAAAAGGCCACCAAAATAGGAGCGCAAGACAAGAACTAAAACACTACACACAGGAAAACATAAAAAACTCCAAATAAGTCATGGCGTGATGTGACAGGTGGTGACAGTACACCTAATTTGAGACAAGAGCTATAGTGATGCATGCTTGGTTATGCTTTAAATTCATATCCAACAACTGCGACAACGACTTTTTACTGTCAACTGAGTTTTGTTTTTTTATGATTTCTGCTGGTGGTGTGCCTTCGGATTTTTTCAACGCAAAAAATGTGCCTTGGCTCAAAAAAGGTTGAAAAACACTGCTTTACAGAGAGTAAATGGGACAATGAAAAAGGAGGATTACCTCCGCTCGGGATGGTTCCCTGCTGGTCCCACTATGGACTGGACTCTCACTATTATGTTAGATCCACTATGGACTGGACTCTCACAATATTATGCTAGATCCACTCGACGTCCACTGCACCGGTCACCCAGGGGGGGGGGGTATGGGGGGGGGTCCCCAAGGTTTCTCATTGTCCCATTGGGTTGAGTTTTTCCTTGCCCTGATGTGGGATCTGAGCCGAGGATGTCGTTGTGGCTTGTGCAGCCCTTTGAGACACTTGTGATTTAGGGCTACATAAGTAAACATTGATTGATTGACCTCCAATTTCTTCAGGACAACCTAAAATCATCAACCCGGAGGTTGGGTCTTGGTTGGGTGTTCCAACAGGACAATGACCCCAAACACACATCAAAAGTGGTAAAGGAATGACTAAATCAGGCTAGAATTAAGGTTTTAGAAGTCCTGACTTAAACGTGCGGACAATGCTGAAGAAACAAGTCCATGTCAGAAAACCAACAAATTTAGCTGAACTGCACCAATTTTGTCGAGAGGAGTGGTCAAAAATTCAACCAGAAGCTTGTGGATGGCTACTAAAAGTGCCTTATTGCAGTGAAACTTGCCAAGGAACATGTAAGCAAATATTAACATTGCTGTATGTATACTTTTGACCCAGCACATTTCCTCACATTTTCAGTAGACCCATAATAAATTCTTAAAAGAACCAAACTTCATGAATGTTTTTTTGTGACCAACAAGTATGTGCTCCAATCACAAAAAAATAAGAGTTGTAGGAATGATTGGAAACTCAAGACAGCCATGACATTATGTCCTTCACAAGTGTATGTAAACGTTTGACCACGACTGTATACACGGCTTTTTTGGTTTCAAACATGCACTCGAAAAATATCAAATGAGATCATACTGTTGGAAGCATATCCATATTTAAGTGTTACTTCTTTCTAAACTCCTATAGTCATATAAAGAATAGCTAGTATTCTTCCTTCCATTGAGTCTCATAGTAAGGTGTTGGCCTTCTAGATTGGAATGTGTCAGAGTACAGATAACTCGGAGTAGTCTAAACAGCAGGTGGGGGGGGGACAGGAGAAGGAGGAAGTAGACATGAGTTCCGGGGTTTTGGTAGACCGATCTGGACCGGGCTAGGGAACGCTTGGGTGCTGGGTTGGTCTCAGGTTTGTCCTCTAAGCTTGGAGAATAAACCACAAAATACCAACTTCTGCCTGGTGATTGAATATAAACAACAGCATATTGCCATAAAAAGAATCTGGGAGAGACTAGCAATTTGAATTCCCCATTGGAGGAATGCTGGTCAACGCAACAATACGTATAAGTTTCAACATTGAAATTCCCCGCATGAATTCATTCCCTGCACAGTGAAGAGATGAAAAGACACTTTGACAAAAGAGCGTCGCATTTTCATTAGAAAAGCTCCATTAAGGGATTCAGATGGCGTGTGATGCATCATGGGTAAATGCTCAGTTTTCTAATAACACCTGCAACCAGCGATGCTCATGAAGATTTAGATGGCAAGTGAGAGTCGTCTGCGTGTCTTATCACAAAAAGACGACTTTCCTGAGGTGGATTCATTACTTTTAGTCAACCACTGGAAAGTTCTTTGCGAGGCAAAACAAGCGAAACAACAAAAAAAAGTACAATTCATTGTTTTCTTGGTAACAGGAAAATATTCAATAGAATTCAAATTTAAGTTGTTGAAGCACCCCCACACTGCATTTGGCTCAATGTGGAGTTTGACTTGAGTTTTTTTTTTGTCCACTTAAAGAGCAAAGCTAACAATCCCACTGCAAAGTTGTCACATTTGTCAACAAACATTACAGCCAAACTCTGTGCAACTCACTTTTCTAAATCGTTGCTTACGCTGGTAAAGATCACATGACCAGACAAATCGTGCTTAATATGCAAGACGTATCCAGTATTATTGGTTTTTGATTGATTGATTGAAACTTTTATTAGTAGATTGCACAGTACAGTACATATTCCATACAATTGCCCACTAAATGGTAACACCCGAATAAGTTTTTCAACTTGTTTAAGTCGGGGTCCAAGTTAATCAATTCATGGTTATTAATTTGAACGTTTTCCAGGTCATTTTCCACCCCAAAACTGATGGAAGGATTTCATACACTGTACACAATTGTGATTTAAATTCAACTAGTCCTAAGTAGGGATGATACTCGAAACCGGTTTTCCCGGTTGTTTGATAAGAAAAGAACCGAGTCCTCGGACTCGAATCCCTTTTTGAGAACCGGTACCCGTTATCGAGACCACTGTAGTAAAGGAAAATAGTTGATTCTTTATTCGAATCCCGTCCCGACCAGAAATGCTCCGTGGGACATCACAAGAAATGACGTCACGTAGCTCAGTCATTAGGCGCAGATAGCGAAAGCAGGAAAACAATGGACGGGAAAAAGCGCTCCAAGGTGTAATAAAGTTCAAAACAAAAGCTATAATCCATCGAATAACTTTACTGAGAGATTTTAGCAGGGTAAAACACATGACGAACACTTTTACGACCAACCGGAAACATAGCAACCAGGCTAGCAACGCACCTCCTTTACGGCAGCTGTCGCAACGTTCTTAAAACAACCGCAGCACATACATATATATACAATATATCTCCCTTTTTTAACTTTTGTTTTTCTTTGCTTGTAAACAAAACAAAATCACACTGTAGATGTGTTGTCTGTCTAATTATAAATAATGCAGACGAGACGTGTTGGCTGAGTTCTTGACGTTTACTTTCACAGCGTGGCAACATGCAACACTTTTCGGGGCTACCTCGCATGCTCGTAACTCCCGTTGCATGCTGGGTAGTGTAGTTGTTATATTCTCTAGCTCATGAAATTTTTCCCCCTATAAAGAAATAATGTTAACTCAATAAAGTGTATTTCTTTTTTTAGCTTTAACTTTTCATTTATTAGCATTGTAACCACATTTGCAAAGAACTTTTCTCTTCATAGAATGTTCTTTCAATAAAGAAATGAAGTGCAAAAATGTCAAAGCATCATAACAAACAGTTATGTCAAATAGCAGCAGAAGTGCACTTTTTGGAGAGCTGTATTATTTTCAGTTTTGTGCCCAAGGGACTGATTTTATTTAACACTATATTATTATTTATACACCTATAGTGATCACAGAGACAGCTTGTTTTTGTGTTACTGTATATATTTGTTTCTCTGAAAAATCCCACTTAATATACTTTGGGTAACAACAGTCAATATTTATTTATTTTATTTTATTTTTTTAGGTGGGTAACAGTCAATATTTATTTATTTATTAGATTTTATTTTTTTATTATATAATAAAAGTGAGCTTTTGTTAAACCAAATATTGTGTGTTTTTTTCCATATACAACAACCTATCTGGACTCGATAAGAGAATCGATAAGGTATCGGTTCGATAAGAGGATTCGATAATAGGCTCGAACTCGATAATTCCTTATCAAACATCATCCCTAGTCCTAAGGGTACCTTGTTAATGTGAAATACTAAGATAATTATAATTGTTTCATATTGAATTATTAAATATTTAGATAATATATTATAGTGCCACTAAAAGCTATCTGACTACTGAAGCGCTAATCACTAGCTGACAACTGGTGGGTTAATTGCTAGCTGATGAGTGGTGCGCTAATTGCCAGCTGACAAGTGGCAAGCTAACCACTAGCTGGCAGGCAGTGCCTTTAATCGCTAGCTGACAAGTGGTGTGCTAATTGCTAGCTGACTAGAGCTCTAACTGCTACCTGGCAGCTTGCAACGCTAATCGCTATCTAAAAATTGGTGCGTTAATTGGTAACTGACGAGTGGTGCGCTAATCGCCAGCTGACAAGTGGCAAGCTAACCACTAGCTGACAAGTGGTGTGCTAATTGCTAGCTGACAAGAGCTCTAATTGCTACCTGGCAGTTTGCGCCGCTAATCGCTAGCTGAAAATTGGTGCCTTAATCGCTAACTACAAAACTGGCAAGCTAATTACTAGCTGACAAGTGGTGCGCTAATTGCCACCTGACAAGTTGCCCGTTAACCGTAAGCTGACAAGTTGTGCGATAATTGCGAGCTGACGAGTGGTGCGCTAATCGCCAGCTGACAAGTGGCAAGCTAACCACTAGCTGACAAGTGGTGTGTTAATTGCTAGCTGACAAGAGCTCTAATTGCTACCTGGCAACTTGCAACGCTAATCGCTATCTAAACATTGGTGCGTTAATTGGTAGCTAACGAGTGGTGAGCTAATCACCAGCTGGCAAGTGGCAAGCTAACCACTAGCTGACAAGTGTTGTGCTAATTGATAGCTGACAAGAGCTCTAATTTCTACCTGGCAGCTTGCACCGCTAATCGCTAGTTGAAAATTGGTGCCTTAATCGCTAACTACAAAACTGGCAAGCTAATTACTAGCTGACAAGTGGTGCGCTAATTGCCACCTGACAAGTTGCGCGTTAATCGAAAGTTGACAAGTTGTGCGATAATTGCTAGCTGACAACCGGCAAGCTAATCACCAGCTGACAAGAGCTCTAATTGCTACCTGGCAGCTTGCACCACTAATCGCTAGCTAAAAATTGGCGCGTTAATTGCTAGCTGACGAGTGGTGCGCTGATCGCCAGCTGACAAGTGGCAAGCTAACCACTAGCTGACAAGTGGTGTGCTAATTGCTAGCTGACAAGAGCTGTAATTGCTACCTGGCGGCTTGCGCCGCTAATCGCTAGCTGAAAATTGGTGCCTTAATCGCTAACTAAAAGCTGGCAAGCTAATTACTAGCTGACAAGTGGTGCGCTAATTGCCACCTGACAACCGGCAAAAGTATATTTGGTAACACTTTAGTATGGGGAACATATTCACCATTAATTAGTTTCTTATTAACATGCAAATTAGTAACATATTGGCTCTTAATTAGTCATTATTAAGTACTTATTAATGCCTTATTCTGCATGGCCTTATTATACAACCAGTAAGCCATTAACTAAGAGTCTTCCCTCAATAACCTCAGAATTATTGCTTATTAGTAACCCTAACCCTAACCCTATAATGTTCCCCTAGTGTTAATTAAGTCTTTGTTACTTAGAAGATGTTCCCCATACTAAAATGTTACCGTATATTTTTTTAATTTGGTTTTTGTAGGAGGACAAACACGACACAAACCTTCCTAATTGTAAGAAAGCCCACTGTTTAATATGTTTGTGCTTCACTGATGAGAGTATTTGGCGAGCGCCGTTTTCTCCGACTAATTTCAGCGGCCCTTGAACTCACCGTCGTGTGGACTGTGACTCAACAGTTTGTTAACATGTACAACTTTCCCCGCCGCCGCCACGGAAAGACGTGTTTGACGCCACTCCTTCTTTGTCTCGTTTTTGTCCACCAAACGTTTTATGCTGTGCGTGAATGCACAAAGGTGAGCTTTGTTGATGCTATCGACTTGTCGGAGTGCTAATCAGGAATATTTGCAAGATAATCAATGCTAACATGCTCTTTAGGCCAGCTGTATGTACATATTGCATCATTATGCCTCGTTTGTAGGTATATTTGAGTTCATTTAATTTCCCTTACTTACGTCTTTTTTGTATTTAATTTACATTTACATAATCTGTATGTAATATTGGCTGCCATGTTGTTCCAGACCACAGCAAATGTTACCCAGCTTGCAAAGATTGTAATAAATCCATTAGAAGAAGATGGGCCTGTTGTTTTCTTTATCTATACCGGGGGTCGGCAACCCGCGGCTCTAGAGCCGCATGCGGCTCTTTAGCGCCGCCCTAGGGGCTCTCTGGAGATTTTTCAAAAATGTATGAAGAATGGAAAAAGATGAGGGGAAAAAAATCTATTTTTTTGTTTTAGTATGGTTTCTGTAGGAGGACAAACATGACACAAACCTCCCTAATTGTTATAAAGCACACTGTTTATATTAAACATGCTTCACTGATTCGAGTATTTGGCGAGCGCTGTTTTGTCCTACTAATTTTGGCGGTCCTTGAACTCACCGTATAGTTTGTATACATGTATAACTTTCTCCGACTTCCTAGGACGTGTTTTATGCCACTTCTTTTTCTGTCTCATTTTGTCCACCACACTTTTAACGTTGTGCGTGAGTGCACAAAGGTGAGTTTTGTTGATGTTATTGACTTGTGTGGAGCGCTAATCAGACATATTTGGTCACTGCATGACTGCGAGCTAATCGATGCTAACATGCTATTTAGGCTAGCGATATGTACATATTGCATCATTATGCCTCATTTGTAGCTATATTTGAGCTCATTTCAATCAATCAATGTTTATTTATATAGCCCTAAATCACAAGTGTCTCAAAGGGCTGTACAAGCCACAACGACATCCTCGGTACAGAGCCCACATACGGGCAAGGAAAAACTCACCCCAGTGGGACGTCGGTGAATGACTATGAGAAACCTTGGAGAGGACCGCATATGTGGGTAACCCCCCCCCTCTAGGGGAGACCGAAAGCAACGGATGTCGAGTGGGTCTGACATAACATTGTGAAAGTCCAGTCCACAGTGGATCCAACACATCAGCGGGAGTCCAGTCCACAGCGGGGCCAACAGGAAACCATCCCGAGCGGAGACGGGTCAGCAGCGCAGAGATGTCCCCAACCGATGCACAGGCTAGTGGTCCACCCGGGGTCCCGGCTCTGGACAGCCAGCACTTCATCCATGGCCACCGGACCTATGCAACTCCCCCTCGCAAGGGACAGGGGAGAAGAGGAGAGAAGAAAAGAAACGGCAGATCAACTGGTCTAAAAAAGGGGGGGTCTATTTAAAGGCTAGATTATACAAATGAGTTTTAAGATGGGACTTAAATGCTTCTACTGAGGTAGCATCTCTAACTGTTACCGGGAGGGCATTCCAGAGTACTGGAGCCCGAATAGAAAACGCTCTATAGCCCGCAGACTTTTTTTTGGCTCTGGGAATCACTAATAAGCCGGAGTTCTTTGAACGCAGATTTCTTGTCGGGACATATGGTACAATACAATCGGCGAGATAGGCTGGAGCTCAACCGTGTAATATTTTATACGTAAGTAGTAAAACCTTAAAGTCGCATCTTAAGTGCACAGGAAGCCAGTGCAAGTGAGCCAGTATAGGCGTAATATGATCAAACTTTCTTGTTTTTGTCAAAAGCCTTGCAGCCGCATTTTGTACCAACTGTAATCTTTTAATGCTAGACATAGGGAGGCCCGAAAATAATACGTTACAGTAATCGAGACGAGACGTAACGAACGCATGAATAATGATCTCAGCGTCGCTAGTGGACAAGATGGAACGAATTTTAGCGATATTACGGAGATGAAAGAAGGCCGTTTTAGTAACACTCTTAATGTGTGACTCAAACGAGAGAGTTGGGTCGAAGATAATACCCAGATTCTTTACCGAGTCTCCTTGTTTAATTGTTTGGTTGTCAAATGTTAAGGTGGTATTATTAAATAGATGTTGGTGTCTAGCAGGACCGATAATCAGCATTTCCGTTTTCTTAGCGTTGAGTTGCAAAAAGTTAGCGGACATCCATTGTTTAATTTCATTAAGACACGCCTCCAGCTGACTACAGTCCGGCGTGTTGGTCAGCTTTAGGGGCATGTAGAGTTGAGTGTCATCAGCATAACAGTGAAAGCTAACACCGTACTTGCGTATGATGTCACCCAGCGGCAGCATGTAAATACTAAAGAGTGCAGGGCCAAGAACCGAACCCTGGGGAACTCCGCACGTTACCTTGACATAGTCCGAGGTCACATTGTTATGGGAGACGCACTGCATCCTGTCAGTAAGATAAGAGTTAAACCAAGACAAGGCTAAGTCTGACATACCAATACGTGTTTTGATACGCTCTAATAAAATATTATGATCGACGGTATCGAAAGCGGCGCTAAGATCAAGAAGCAGCAACATAGATGACGCATCAGAATCCATCGTTAGCAATAGATCATTAGTCATTTTTGCGAGGGCTGTCTCCGTAGAGTGATTTGCCCTGAAACCGGATTGAAAAGGTTCACAGAGATTGTTAGTCACTAAGTGTTCATTTAGCTGCTGTGCAACAGTTTTTTCGAGAATTTTGGAAATAAACGGAAGGTGGGAGACCGGTCGGTAGTTTACCATGAGGTCAGGATCGAGGTTAGGTCTTTTGAGCAGAGGATGAATAACCGCTTTTTTGAATGCTAGGGGAACAGTGCCGGAGGAAAGTGATAAGTTTATAATATTTAACACTGATGGACCTAATAATACAAACAGTTCCTTGATAAGTTTCCCAGGAAGTGGGTCAAGTAAACATGTTGTTTGTTTTATCCCACTTACACGCTGTAATAATTCCTCTAATGTTATTTCATCAAAAATAGAGAGACTATTTTGGAGGGCAGTGTCCGTCGTATATACAGTCGTATTTGTGTTAATAGAGCCCAGTTGTAGCTGGGATGCGTTGTCTTTAATCTCCTTTCTAATGAGTTCAATTTTCTTATTAAAGAAATTCATAAAATCATCTGCCGAGTGGGTGGAGCTACTGGGAGGAGTCCCTTGTTGGGTTAGCGATGCTACTGTACTAAACAGAAATTTAGGATCGTTTTTGTTGAGGCGGATGAGATTTGAGTAGTATTTAGTTTTAGCTAAGGTAAGCATGCGTTTATAAGTTATTAAACTATCACTCCATGCTTGATGGAAAACCTCAAGTTTAGTCGCGCGCCATTTGCGTTCCAGTTTTCTACATGATAATTTCTGAGCTCTAATTTCTTCTGTAAACCATGGGGTGCGCCTTTTAGGGGCCCTTTTTTGCTTTAGCGGTGCTATACTATCAATAATTTCGCGCAAGGCATCGTCAAAGTTGTTAGTGAGTTTATCAATAGAGCCGACATAATTTGGGAATGGTGCTATTACCGAAGGCAGTAGGTCAGCAAGAGTCATCGTTGTGGCAGCATTAATGTTGCGGCCGCTATAGCAGTTATTATTATTATTAGCTTGTTGACAAAGAGTCAAAACTTCAAATTTTATAAGGTAATGATCGGACATTACTTTAGTATATGGAAGTATCATAACTTTGGAGGTGGTGACACCCCTGACAAGCACTAGATCTATTGTATTACCGTTGCGATGCGTGGGTTCATGTATTATTTGTGTAAGACCACAGCTATCAATTATGGTTTGGAGCGCCACGCACTGAGGGTCCGATGGGGTATTCATATGGATATTAAAGTCCCCCATTATGATTATATTGTCGGCGTGCGTCACTAGATCAGCAACGAACTCTGAGAATTCACTGATAAAGTCCGAATAGGGCCCAGGGGGGCGGTAGATAACAGCCAGGTCGAGAGGTAGCGGTGTGACAGACCTCATAGTAAGCACCTCAAACGATTTATATTTATTATTTAGGTTAGGGGTAAGGTTGAAATTTTCATTGTATATTAGTGCGACACCCCCTCCCCTTTTAAGAGGGCGGGCAACATGCGCATTCGTATAGTTAGGAGGAGATGCCTCATTGAGCGCAAAAAATTCGTCCGGTTTGAGCCAGGTTTCGCTAAGACCAATGACGTTAAGATTGTTGTCTCTAATGACCTCATTAACCAATAACGCCTTGGGAGACAATGATCTTATGTTTAAAAAGCCCATATTATAGGTATTGGGCTGTTTTGACGAGTTTTTGTTAAGATTATCCGTAGTGGCAATATTAACAATGTTGCGTTTATTATGCGTAGTGCACTTTAAATAGTTTCGACCATATCTAGGAATTGATATGACGGGAATTTTCCGATTGTTTGTTTGGTGCTGCAATAGACTGGACATATCATAATTTGCCACCTCAGTAGAATGCATGTCCACCCCTGACACAGACACAACAGAAAAAACATTATGTGAATTGTGTATTATTCTAAGAGAATTGCTATGCGTACATGGATTATCCAGCCTGGCGCTGGCTAGTTCTAGCTTAACTGACTCCTCACCCGGACTAACAGACATTGTAGTTGCCTGTGACCGGGCTTGCTCTAGTGTAGTCAGTCAAGTGAGACTTAAATAGTAGTCTATGTTTCTAGACAGGATGATGGCGCCTTCCTGGTTAGGGTGAAGGCCGTCTCTCATCAGCAAGCCTGGTTTGCCCCAGAAAGAGGGCCAGTTATCAATAAACGTTAGTCCCTTCTGCCTACAGTAGCTAGCCAACCACTTGTTAAGCGAGACTAATCTGCTATATCTCTCATCATTGCCTCTCGCAGGCAGGGGGCCAGAGACAATTACTCGATGCCTGGACATCATTCTGGCGAGATCACAAGTCCTGGCTATGTTTCTCTTTGTAATCTCTGACTGTCTCATTCTAGTGTCATTGGAGCCAACGTGTACAACTATATTCGCATAATTAGTGGTGCGATTAGCCTGTCGTACGTGTTTACTAGGCCTGTTGCGAGTTAGCTCCCTAAGATTAGCTTCAATGTCAGGTGCTCTGGCCCCGGGGATACACTTTATTGTGGCTGGTTTGCTAAGCTTTATGTTTCGGGTGATGGAGTCCCCTATAACTAAGGTGTGGTGCCCGGTAGACTGGGGTGTAGGACTAGCTAAAGAGCTAAATCTATTATGCGTCTCAACCGGTACACCGTAGCTTGTAGGCCGCTTAGGACTGCTACAAGCTGGGCTAGTTAGCTCGCTACAGCTAACGCTAGCAGATGTGTCCGCAACATCTAACGTTACGACATTACTCTGCTCTAACTGGCGGACACGGCCCTCTAGCAGAGCCAACCTCTCCGTGAGTATGGTGCAAGACGCGCAGGAAGCCATTACTCACAGTGTTTTCTGTCACCGAGTGACCACCTTTAAGTCCTCTTAATTAAATCTCATGACACATGTAATATGGCTTTTAATTTTTTGCGGCTACAGACAGATTTGTTTTTGTATTTTTGGTCCAATATGGCTCTTTCAACATTTTGGGTTGCCGACCCCTGATCTATACCTTTGGCCATTCTAAGACAGTCTTTCCCATGAGTTATCGCACCTTCTGAGAAGTTTTACTAATGTTTTCCAATGTTGTAAAAATGTCAAGAACAAATATTACATTTCAACATTTCTGTCAACGAAGATTTGCGTCAGCCTGCGACACATTTTGATAGTAGGCTAATATATCTAATTAGCAGCTTACATCATGTGTTGCCATCATTATAACACGTTTTTACATTTTTTTTGCGCCTCCAGACCGATTACTTGGGAGAGTGGACATGCCAGCAACCTGATGGTTCCTGGTTCAATCCCCACCTTTCTACCAACTTCGTCACATCCGTCGTGTCCTTGAGCAAGACACTTCACCCTTGCTCCTGATGGGTCCTGGTTCGGGCCTTGCATGGCAGCTCCCGCCATCAGTGTGTGAATGTGGAAGTAGTGTCAAACTGCTTTGAGTACCTTGAAGGTAGGAAAGCGCTATACAAGTATAACCCATTTACCATTTACCATTTGTGGTCCAATATGGCTCTTTCAACAGTTTGGGTTGCCGACCCCTCTCTTAACGGCCATCACAGTACAACTTACATAACAGTTGGACAAAAAATAAAATGACAAAGCTGATGCAATGTTATGTTATGAAAAAAAAAATCTTAAAACATCACAATTTTTTGAAAAAGCTACCGCGAAATCATGCCACAACAATGACAAAAAAATAAAAATAAAAAAACCCTGTGAAATCCGGCAGGGACTGACGCTTACAGGCACCACAACTGTTGCCTCTGAGCAGACGGCTGCAGTTTGTCACACTCGTGTCTGCCAAGAGGCGAAAAAGCCCCAAAGTGCTAACAAAGCAACAGATGCACTCGCAATGTGTCGCCTCGACAAATTAACACACACTGCGTGTTTTAGTTACTTTGTCATAGACACTCTACAAGCATCATCTGCATAAAACCAGGGGTGTCCAGTGTTCGGCCAGCAGGTAATTTTTTTAACGGCCCCACAGCACATTTAAAAAAAATACGAATGAAAAAAATACAAAATATTAAAGGCCTACTGAAACCCACTACTACCGACCACACAGTCTGATAGTTTATACACTACCGTTCAAAACAATTTTGTGGAATAGCCTTCATTTCTAAGAACAGGAATAGACTGTCGAGTTTCACATGAAAGTTCTCTTTTTCTGGCCATTTTGAGCGTTTAATTGACCCCACAAATGTGATGCTCCAGAAACTCAATCTGCTCAAAGGAAGGCCAGTTTTGTAGCTTCTGTAACGAGCTAAACTGTTTTCAGATGTGTGAACATGATTGCACAAGGGTTTTCTAATCATCAATTAGCCTTCCGAGCCAATGAGCAAACACATTGTACCATTAGAACACTGGAGTGATAGTTGCTGGAAATGGGCCTCTATACACCTATGTAGATATTGCACCAAAAACCAGACATTTGCAGCTAGAATAGTCATTTACCACATTAGCAATGTATAGAGTGTATTTCTTTAAAATTAAGACTAGTTTAAAGTTATCTTCATTGGAAAGTACAGTGCTTTTCCTTCAAAAATAAGGACATTTCAATGTGACCCCAAACTTTTGAACGGTAGTGTATATCAATGAGGAAATCTTAAAATTGCAACACATGCCAATACGGCCGGGTTAACTTATAAAGTGCAATTTTAAATTTCCCGGGAAATATCCGGCTGAAAACGTCTCGGTATGATGACGTATGCGCGTGACGTCACGGATTGTAGCAGACATTTTGGAACAGCACGGTGGCCAGCTTAAGTCGTCTGTTTTCACCGCAAAATTCCACAGTATTCTGGACATCTGTGTCGGTGAATCTTTTGCAATTTGTTTAATGAACAATGAAGACAGCAAAGAAGAAAGCTGTAGGTGGGACTTGTGTATTAGCGGCTGGCTACAGCAACACAACGCTGTCCGCCGCCGCGCCGCTGTCCTCACCGGTGTCTGGGTTGACTTCCTCCGTCTCCGGGCCGCCGACCGCACCGATGATCGTGGTGAAGTCCTCCGTCGCGCCGTCGATCGCTGGAACGCAGGTGAGCACGGGTGGTGATGAGCAGATGAGGGCTGGCGTAAGTGGAGAGCTAATGTTTTTATCATAGCTCTGTCGAGGTCCCGTAGCTAAATTAGCTTCAATGGCGTCGTTAGCAACAGCATTGCTAGGCTTCGCCAGGCGGGACAGCATTAACCGTGTGGTTACAGGTCCAGGGTTTAGTTCAGTGTCTCCTGATAGTAGAAGTAATAGTAGTATTGTTGATCTTCGGTCTATCCTTCCAGTCAGGGGCTTATTTCTTCTGTTTCTATCCGCAGTTAAGCACGATGCTATCACGTTAGCTCCGAAGCTAAAGTGTTTCGCCGATGTATTGTCGTGGAGATAAAAGTCACTGTGAATGTCCATTTCGTGTTCTCGACTCTCATTTTGAAGTGGATATAGTATCCCAGGTGGTTTAAAATACAAATCCGTGATCCACAATAGAAAAAGGAGAGAGTGTGGAATCCAATGAGCCCTACCTACCTTCACAAATTAGAATCTATGCAAAAGAAAATCATACGGGCCCTATCATGGTCCAAGTTTAATGCCCCCACTCGACATCTATTTCATAAATATAATCTCTTAAGACTGACAGAATTCAATATTCATCAAAATGCTTGTTTAACCTATCAAGTCATTCACAGGCTGAATCCTAGGCTCTGTAGCTTGGTTCCTATCTACCATCCCCAGCATGCCCACAACACTCGTAACTTAGATCTGATATCAGGTAAACATCGTCTACTGGCTTGTACCGATCGAAGTGTTGTATGCAGGGGACCTAAGATTTGGAACCGGCTTAATGAGAGCCTTAAGATACGGTATCCATTCTCCAACTTCAAAAAGAAACTGAAAACTTACCTATTAACCACCTATCTCTAATGCCTCATGTGGGGTTGACTACTGTTGGGTTTTGCATGGTCGAATGAATGTATGTGTGTATGTGTATGCGTGCTTTAGTACTATCATCTTGTGTTTATCCATAGCGTTGTTGTTTTTTTTTAATTTTTTTAATTTTTATTTTTTTGTTGTTGTTGTAGTGCTTGCTACCATTTTTCATCATTCCATATATAAACTGTCCTCTGGACCCCCTGTCAAAAGCTTCTTCTAGCTTATTTGGGGGACCCTTTCACTTACCAATATCTTTAAATGATATTCACTACTATTGCAATTGTTGTATGGTATTGTGAATAAACTTGAAACTTTAAACTTTGTACCTAAGTTACGGTCAGAGCGAAAAAAGATACATCCTGGCGTCCTGCACTGCACTCTAATCCTTCACTCTCACTTTCCTCATCCACAAATCTTTCATCTTTGCTCAAATTAATAGAGTAATCGTCGCTTTCTCTGTCCGAATCTCTCTCGCTGCTGGTGGGAATGATTGTAAACAACGTGCAGATGTGAGGCGCTCCACAACCTGCGACGTCACGCTACTTCCGGTACAGGCAAGGCTTTTTTATCAGTGACCGAAAGTTGCAAACTTTATCGTCGATGTTCTCTACTAAATCCTTTCAGCAAAAATATGGCAATATCGCGAAATGATCAAGTATGACACATAGAATGGACCTGCTATCCCCGTTTAAATAAGAACATTTCATTTCAGTAGGCCTTTAAAAGTGGTATAAAAGAGCAAACAGGGGAAATGTAACAAGAAAATGTTGCAATGTTTACTCTAATAACACAAAGCTGCCATGCAGGCTGTTTCTTTTTTCAAAAAATAATAATGAATCAAAACCAATGTCATTATGAATTATTGACCTATTCCAGGCTCCAATTACGTCACATTAACTATTCCATTTAGAGATATTTTTTGGGAAAATGTTGCATATTTTCTGTTTGCCATATAAAAAACTGAGCTGCTTTTTTTTAAAGAAGGGCCTAAAACGAACAAACAAAAAAAACCATAAACAACATTAAAACTTCTAATTGACGGGTACATCTGAAGATGATCTTGAGATTATTGTGTTAAAAGTAAACAGTAAAAAGGAGTGTAGATTCATGACAGACTGCTCAGCACAATTGCCAGTGAAATAAATGATGCCATTTAAACAGCACTGGAGAACTGCAGTGACTAATTATGCCAAATTATGCACTTCACAGCCAAGCTTTGAAAATTCCTGTTTCCGCATGGCACCGTGAACGCCTCGCTACGCACGCGCAGTAATACGCTTGCCAATTGGAATGATGGCGTCCAGCTCTGCAGGCACTCCTTCTGGAGCTCACACACACAGTTGGCAAATGTTTAAAATGAACATGCACGTTTTTTAAAGTTGGAAATTAAGCACATGTTAATGTTAGCATGGACAGCCAAGTAAGATGCTATTACTCACTTGAAAAAGTTGGAAGGTGTCGTTTGTGAATTTGGATTTTGATTGCACCGGTGAGTTGAATTTTCCCAGGGTAGGCAGAGGCAGGCCCGGCCCTAACCAATCTGGCGCCCTAGGCAAGATTTTAGGTGGCGCCCCCCCCCCACATCGGCAGTGAAGTGTATATACTCACAAGAAACCGAATAGCTTTGTCTTTGACCTTTTTTTTTACTTAAAGAAAGCAAATTAACAATCAGAATAGTTAACAAGATTAAAAAAAATATGGATAAATAAATGAATACAAAAAAGAAAAAATGAATATATGAAATACAATGTTTTTTACATACATAAACACAAAATAAAACGTGTCAACGAGACTTGTTGACACGTTTTATTGCAAGTTGCATACAATAAATTAAAAATACGATATAAATAAGGCACTGCACAAAACAAGATATCAAACCAGTATGACTTTAACAACTATATTACAAAAAAAGGGGATCTACAGAGTTCTCTATTTGTGCTTTTTAATATTGCATTAACTAGAATGACTTACAAATTACTGTACACCAGGGAGTACTGTAATTACCTAACGTTACATTATTATTTTCCATAACAATTTAGCCCCCTCCACAATATTAACCCGACGTTAAAACAGAACTAGCTATTTATTGATTAGCAATTGCCGAATCATGTAGCATTAGCTTAATGCTAAAAAGCCAGGTTACTATCACATTCTGTAACAGACAAATCATTTCATGTAGGCTAATGTTACCTACCTGCTACCTCTGTCTTTTTCTCGTTTCTCCTCCTCTTCTTTTCTCTTTTTTCTTCCTTGGGCACCTGACAGTTTTGGCCGTTTTGACATCTTGTGTTGATTTTTTTTATGTGGTGACGTCCAAAAAGAGTCATGATACGGGAAGGGAGGGGGCGCACCGTGCGGGGGGTGGGGGTTGGGGGTTGGGGGGGGGGGGGGTTGGGGGGGGGGGCGTAATGTTGTAACAAATAATATTTATATTAAATAGGCTTTACTTTGCATTTTAATTAACGTGGGATTATTTGATGTATTTAGAAATAATAGTACCAACTTTTTTTTTTTTTTTTTTTTTTCCTCCAACATTTGTGGCACTGGCGTGGCGCCCCCTGATGGACGGCGCCCTTAGCATTTGCCTATACGGCCTATGCCACGGGCCGGCCCTGGGCAGAGGGGTGCATGAACCAATAAGGAAAGATGGGAACTGTGCATTTAATGTGTGCTCGCTCAAGAAAGCGCGCCTGCTCTTTGGCGCTCATGGTGCTATACGCAGGAGTCGTAATCTAAAACTTGGCTGTAGAAATGCATAATCTGGCATAATTAGTCTCTGCAGTTCTGCAATTTGTCCTCAGTGCTGTTTAAAACTGCCTTCACGTCTCATTGCCATCATTTCTTTCACGGACACTTGCACGGCGTAGTTCATATAAAGTGTTTGTTTGAACTGAATTAGCGCCTAAGTTTTCTGAAGGCAACTTGATGGGGGACTTGCTCTAGTCTGTCATGAGTCCTTGCCCCTCTCAGTTGATGGCAGTCATCCATGCTAAAAAAAAAAAAAAAAAAAAACAGCCAAAAGTGTGAATCTGGAACAAATAGTTGAATCTGAAAAGGAAAGAAACCAAATACAATTTGAAAAACATAACAGAAGTTCAATTATCAATATATATGAAAGTGAAAAATAAAAATAAAAAATCAACTAAAAAAATATATAAGTGTGAATCAAAATTAGAGATGTCCGATATTGGCTTTTTTGTCGATATTCCGATATTGTCCAACTCTTAGTTACCGATTCCGATATCAACTGATACCGATATATACAATCGTGGAATTAACACATTATTATGCATAATTATGTTGTGAAGCCCCGCTGGATGCATTAAACAATGTAACAAGGTTTTCCAAAATAAATCAACTCAAGTTATGGAAAAAAATGCCAACATGGCACTGCCATATTTATTATTGAAGTCACAAAGTGCATTATTTTTTTTAACATGCCTCAAAACAGCAGCTTGGAATTTGGGACATGCTCTCCCTGAGAGAGCATGAGGAGGTTGAGGTGGGTGGGGTTGGGGGGGGGGGGGTGTTTGGGGTAGGGAGTAGCGAGGGGTGTATATTGTAGCGTCCCGGAAGAGTTAGTGCTGCAAGGGTTTCTGGGTATTTGTTCTGTTGTGTTTATGTTGTGTTACGGTGCGGATGTTCTCCCGAAATGTCTTTGTCATTCTTGTTTGGTGTGGGTTCACAGTGTGGCGCATATTTGTAACAGTGTTAAAGTTGTTTATACGGCCACCATACGTGTGACCTGTATGGCTGTTGACCAAGTATGCCTTGCCTTCACTTGTGTGTGTGTGAAAAGTCGTAGATATTATGTGACTGGGCCGGCACGCAAAGGCAGTGCCTTTAAGGTTTATTGGCGCTCTGTACTTCTTCCTATGTCCGTGTACACAGCGGCGTTTTAAAAAGTCATACATTTTACTTTTTGAAACCGATACCGATAATTTCCGATATTACATATTGAAGCATTTATCGGCCGATAATATCAGCAGCCCGATATTATCGGACATCGCTAATCAAAATTATATTGAACTTTTTTAAAATTTTGAATACACCAAATGTCAAACTTCAACATCCAAACTTGAACTCTCTGTCATGATCCTTCACCCGGATCATGTTTTGTTTAAGTTTAGTATTTACTTAGTTGTTGATTTAGTTCTGTGTCTGCACCCGGGTTTGTTTTCATTGTTACCATGGGCGCTGATTATTGTCACCTGCCTCTAATTAGTGGTCGGGGCGCTCACCTGCTCCCGGTCACTAATCAGAGAGCTACACTATATTGCCAAAAGTATTTGGCCACCCATCCAAATCAGGTGTCCTAATCACTTGGCCCGGCCACAGGTGTATAAAATCAAGCACTTAGGCATGGAGACTGTTTCTACAAACATTTGTGAAAGAATGGGCCGCTCTCAGTGATTTCCAGCCTGGATCGGTCATAGGATGCCACCTGTGCAACAAGCCTGCACCAGGCCATTATTTGGTTACAATGGTTACTGTCCAGTATTTTTTTTTCGTACAAAAAATTTTAAATGTAAAAGCTATTGTAAACATACTAACAAAAAAACAAGAGATCAACATGAGATAGGCAATCAAAAGACAAGAGATCCACAAGGCCTCCACATGGCAGTAGTGCAACAATTGTCAATACTAAAAATAAATAACCTTTTTAAATAAAGCAGCCTATTGGGAAAAATATAATTATGGTACCAAGTACTCAAGTATGAAACCCACCATCAAAACAGAACAATAGTACTGTCACTTAAATAAAATAAAGGCTACAGTACTCCAAGCTTTAAAGGCCTACTGAAAGCCACTACTACCGACCACGCAGTCTGATAGTTTATATATCAATGATGAAATCTTAACATTGCAACACATGCCAATACGGCCGGGTTAACTTATAAAGTGCGATTTTAAATTTCCCGCCACACTTCCGGTTGAAAAAGCCTTCGAAGGAGGACGTATGCGCGTGACGTAGCCCGAGGAACAGAGGTATGCCTTCTCCATTGAATACAATACTAAAAAGCTCTGTTTTCATTTCATAATTCCACAGTATTCTGGACATCTGTGTTGGTGAATCTTTTGCAATTTGTTTAACGAACAATGGAGGCTGCAAAGAAGAACGTTGTAGGTGGCTGTAGCAACACAAGGACCACTTACTCGGATAGCAGACGCCTAGTCGATGCTAGCAGACGCCTAGCCGATACTAGCAGACCCACCGCACGGATGATCTGGTGAAGTCCTTCGTCGCGCCGTCAATCGCTGGAACGCAGGTGAGCACGGGTGTTGCTGAGCAAAGCAGATGAGGACTGGCTGGCGTAGGTGGAGCGCTAATGTTTTTATCATAGCTCTGTGAGCTCCGGTCGCTAAGTTAGCCTTAGCGTCGTTAGCAACAGCAATGTTAAGCTTTGCCAGGCTGAGATCTATTAACCGTGTAGTTACATGTACATGGTTTAATAGTATTGTCCATATTCTGTCTATCCTTCCAGTCAGGGATTTATTTATTTTGTTTCTATCTGCATTTGAGACAGATGCTATCACGTTAGCTCATTCTAAATATGCTAAAGAGCTTCGTCGATGTATTGTCGTGGAGATAAAAGGCACTGTAATGTCCATTTCGCGTTCTCGACTCTCATTTTCAAGAGGATATAGTATCCGAGGTGGTTTAAAATACAAATCCGTGATCCACAATAGAGAAAGGAGAGAGTGTGGAATCCAATGAGCCAGCTTGTACCTAAGTTACTGTCAGAGCGAAAAAAAATATGTATTTCACTGCATTCTAGTCCGTCACTCCAACGTTTCTCGTCCACGAATCTTTCATCCTTGCTCAAATTAATGGGGTAATCGTCACTTTCTCGGTCCGAATAGCTCTAGCTGCGTTGAAAACAATAGGAACATATGAGGGAGTGAACAACTGACTACGTCACGCTACTTCCGGTAGGGGCAAGGTTTTTTTTTATCAGAGACCAAAAGTTGCGAACTTTATCGACGTTGTTCTCTACTAAATCCTTTCAGCAAAAATATGGCAATATCGCAAAATGATCAAGTATGACACATAGAATGGATCTGCAATCCCCGTTTAAATAAAAAAAAATCATTTCAGTAGGCCTTTAAATAAAGCAGCATACAGGAAAAATAAAATTATGGTACCAAGTAAGAATAAAAAATATTGATGTAATCATTGTAATATCGACTAGATACGCTCTTGTATCATTACAGTGGATGTCAGGTGTAGATCCACCCATGGCATTTGTTTACATTGTGACGCCGGTGAGCTATAGTATCCTCCTGCGGTGTGTAGTGAAGCATGTTTAGCTATTCCTCGTCCTGCAGGGATGATGCTTGTAAGAAACTTACTTTATTTGTCGCCATGGAGACGAGGATTAGTGATTTAGAAGTAGCTAAAACACTGCCAATTGCGGATGGACATTAGCCGCTAACAAGCCAGCCATGTTTTAAAGCACCTCTTCCTGAGGGCGTTTCAGTGATATAATTTCCCCTTTATCGTTAGTTTTTAAGCCAAAATGCGTCCGTTCTCCCTTTTCTGTCTACACACTGTGTCTGCTCGTAAGTACTCGGTGATTGTGCGCTGCCGCACATGCTCCTCTGCTCGTAAAAGTATAGTATCGAGTAGAGATGTCCGATAATATCGGACTGCAGATATTATCGGCCGATAAATGCTTTAAATAATGTAATATCGGAAATGATCGGTATGTGTTTCAAAAAGTAAAATGTATGAGTTTTTAAAACGCCGCTGTATGGAGTGGTACACGGACGTAGGGAGAAGTACAGAGCGCCAATAAACCTTAAAGGCACTGCCTTTGCGTGCCGGCCCAATCACATAATATCTACGGCTTTTCACACACACAAGTGAATGCAATGCATACTTGGTCAACAGCCATACAGGTCACACTGAGGGTGGTCGTATAAACAACTTTAACACTGTTACAAATATGCGCCACACTGTGAACCCACACCAAACCAGAATGACAAGCACATTTCGGGAGAACATCCGCACCGTAACACAACATAAACACAACAGAACAAATACGCAGAACCCCTTGCGGCACTAACTCTTCCAGGACGCTACAATATACACCCCAACCCCGACCCCCCCAACCTCAACCTCCTCATGCTCTCTCGGGGAGAGCATGTCCCAAATTCCAAACTGCTGCTTTGAGGCATGTTAAAAATGCACTTTGTGACTTCAATAATAAATATGGCAGTGCCATGTTGGCATTTTTTTTTCCATAACTTGAGTTGATTTATTTTGGAAAACCTTGTTACATTGTTTAATGCATCCAGCGGGGCATCACAACAAAATTAGGCTTAATAATGTGTTAATTCCACGACTGTATATATCGGTATCGGTTGATATCGGAATCGGTAATTACAATATCAGAATATCGGATATCGGCAAAAAAGCCATTATCGGACATCTCTAGTATCAAGTATAGTACCATTTTTGATTCATTATTACCACAATACTATACTCGTACCGGTATACCGTACAACCCTTTACTGTATAGGTGTTTAAATAGGGTTTAATATTTCAATATCTTAACCTTTCTCAATGGAAATACAGTACTAATTTTAAACCTAGGCCACACGCACCTTTGTCCAGATCCTCACCAAAATGCAATGGCTTCTTCCTTGGCTCATGCATCGCCTATCACTTTTGCTGCAATCATGTGTTACGTGCCTACTCTTCACCGCCATTAAAGCTACAAGTGGACCTCCTCAATAATGGCTCAATCAACATACAGTAACGGATACTGTAATTATCATCATGTCATCGCTCAGCGTCACTTGTGAGTCCGTGGAGCGGCACTAAAAGTGTAAAACCTTCAAGTATTCCATGGGAAAAGCTGCTGAGTGCGAGATGATGCAAGTCAGGAACCAGCCGGGGCTCGACGACGGCCTGCGGCTGCCGGAACGAGTCGAAACTCATCTTCGCGCGCAGACCGTAAAGGACCGTCATTGTCCCGACTAACACCACCGGGGACATTCCTCCCGCCGGCTGCGTGCGGTAATGAAGCGGGATCATTTCTTGGCACCTTCCAGCTGCTGCGTGGATTTCACTCACATTGCAACATGCACGACCGGTCCTGCTGGCAAGGACGTGACGCTATAAACAACCCGGCTTCAAGTTACCTTGGCATGTACTGGAGTGGCTGCGGTAATGGCGGGCCTTTACCACCGCACGCACGCACACACCACGCAATTGAATTATTAATTGCAGCCTAATGAGGTGTCAAAACTGACAAAACAGGTTAATAACAGCAGCACAGATAATTGGACACATTTGTCCCATCGTGGCCCTCGGTTCCATCTTGTCTACACTCCGTTCTACGCAAGGCAGAGCTTTTTGGAATTCAACGAGAATGTCGCAAACTAACAGACACAACTAATCTAAAGGACGATGTTTCTTTTTAGCTAGAACACTACAGCTGTCAATAGGTAATGGACTCGTATTGAAGGATAGACTCAAATTTCCTTTACTTTGAGCATCCTGAAGTCATGTCACAATGAATAATTTACAGCCCCGTGATTGGACGAAATTAGGGATGGGAAGCTTTCACGTTCGAAACGATACGGTATCGATTACCGATACCTGGGAATCGATACCCGTACTTTAGAGCAGTGGTCCCCAACCAAAAAAAACAAAACATTTTGTATCCCTGCAGACTGTATTGATCTATATTGATATATAATGTATATATTGTGTTTTTTATGTTGATTTCATTAAAAAAAAAAAAAATTTTTTTTTTTTTTTTTTTTTAAATTTCTTGTGCGGCCCGGTACCGGTCCGCGGACCGATTGGTACCGGGCCGCACAAGAAATTAATTTTTTTTTTTTTTTTTTTATAAATTAAATTTTTTTTTTTTTTTTAAATTTCTTAAAGAAATTAAAGAAATTAAATTTTTTTTTTTTTTTATAAATTAAATTTTTTTTTTTTTTTTTTTTAATTTCTTGTGCGGCCCGGTACCAATCGGTCCGCGGACCGGTACCGGGCCGCACAAGAAATTTAAAATAAAATTTTTTTTTTTTATTTTTTAAATTTTTTTTGTAATTTTTAAAAAAAATGAAATTAAAGAAATAAATTTTTTTTTTTTTTTTTTAGAAATTAAATTTTTTTTTTTTTTTTTTTAATTTCTTATGCGGACTGATTGGTACCGGGCCGCACAAGAAATTAAAAAAAAAAAAAAAAAAATGTAATTTATAAAAAAAAAAAAAAAAATTTAATTTCTTTAATTTCTTTAAGAAATTTAAAAAAAAAAAAAAAATTTAATTTATAAAAAAAAAAAAATAAAAATAATTTCTTGTGCGGCCCGGTACCAATCGGTCCGCGGAGAAATTTAAAAATTTAAAAATTTAAAAAAAAAATTTTTTTTTTTTTTTTTTTTAATGAAATCAACATAAAAAACACAATATATACATTACAGTATATATCAATATAGATCAATACAGTCTGCAGGGATACAAAATGTTTTTTTGTTTTTTTTAATACCCCCCCCCCCCCCACCCCCACCGGTCCGTGGGACAAATTTTTAAGCGTTGACCGGTCCGCAGCTACAAAAAGGTTGGGGACCACTGCTTTAGAGTACCAACTTTCGTTGCTTTTGTGTGTGTTCATTAGGGTTGTACGGTTATACCGGTATTAGTATAGTACCGCGATACTAATTACCGTATTTTTTGGACTACAAGTCGCTCTGGAGCAAGGGTGCTCATTACGTCGATCGCGAGCTACCGGTCGATCGCGGAGGGTGTGTCAGTCGTTCGCCAGCCAGGCATTGAAAAAATAGTCCTAAAAAAGAGCGATTATAAATCTTCACTATGACGTCACTTTCGTCACATGATTGACATTCACGGCACCCGAGGGTCTTCTGAGAGGACGCTGGCTGCTGCCAGCTCATTATTAAGAAAAAATTACCGACAGGAAGGCGAGAAACACTTTTTATTTCAACAGACTCTGGCGCCGTACCTGTCGTCAAAACTCCAAAGGCCGACTGCACAGTTCCTGCCTTCACAATAAAAGCTCTGCTTCATCCTGCCTGCGCTAGGAGTCTCAGAAAGCTGGCGTGCACAAGCTAGCAAGCTATGGAGTTTGCCGCCAATGTATTTCTTGTAAAGTGTATGCAAAGGAGTATGGAAGCTGGACAAATAAGATGCCAAAAACCAACCACTTTCATGTGGTATAGGACAGAAAGGAGGACTTTTTTTCTCCTCCATTTGAACATGCGGACGTTATCAGCACTTCTGTCTGATTCCAATCAATGCAAGTCATCAGAATCAGGTAATACACCAATTTATATTCTTGTCTTCATGAAAGAAAGGAATCTATATGTGTTAAACATGCATGTATTATCATTGAACACCTTTATCTTGTTAACAATATTTACTATATGTGTTAAACATGCTTGTATTATCTTTAAACACCTTTAACTTGTTAACAATATTAACTATGTGTTAAACATGCTTGCATTATCTTTAAACACCTTTAACATGTTAACAATATTAACTATATGTATTAAACATTCTTGTATTACCATTAAACACCTATAATGTATTAACAATATTAACAATATGTGTTAAACATGCTTGTATTATCATTAAACACCTTTAACTTGTTAACAAAAACATATATTTCATAAATAAGTAAATATAAATTATATATATGAATGAGGTAGATCCCCACGACTTGATCAATTGAAAAGTAGCTCGCCCGCAGAAAAAGTGTGAGCACCCCTGCTCTGGAGTATTAGTCGCACCTGCCGAAAATGCATAATAAAGAAGGAAAAAAACATATATGAGTCGCACTGGAGTATAAGTCACATTTTTTGGGGAAATTGATTTGATAAAACCCAACACCAAGAATAGACATTTGAAAGGCAATTTAAAATAAATAAAGAATAGTGAACAACAGGCTGAATAAATGTACGTTATATGACGCATAAATAACCAACTGAGAACGTGCCTGGTATGTTAACGTAACATATTATGGTAAGAGTCATTCAAATAACTATAACATATAGAACATGCTATACGTTTACCAAACAATCTGTCACTCCTAATCGCTAAATCCCATGAAGTCTTATACGTCTAGTCTCTTACGTGAATGAGCTAAATAATATTATTTGATATTTTACGGTAATGTGTTAATAATTTCACCCATAAGTCGCTCCTGAGTATAAGTCGCACCCTATGAAACTATGAAAAAAACTGCAAATTATAGTCCGAAAAATACGGTAATCATATTCGCTACTATACCGCCTCTGAAAAGAGGACACATCCTGTAACGACTTGGTATTGGATTGATACCCAAATTTATGGTATCATCCAAAACTAATGTAAAGTGTCAAACAACAGAAGAATAAGTGATTATTACATTTTAACAGAAGTGTAGATAGAACATGTTAAAAGAGAAAGTGAGAAGATATTAACTGTAAATGAACAAGTAGTTTAATAATTCATTTTCTACCACTCGTCCTTAATAATTTTGACAAAATAATAGAATGGAAAATGACACAATATGTTACTGCATATGTCAGCAGCTAAATTAGGAGCCTTTGTTTGCTTACTTACTACTGCTTACTACTTACCTACTACTTTTTTAAATCTTTCTTTTACCATTTGTATTACTAAATTATTGTGTATGCACCTTAGGGCAGTGGTCCCCAACCTTTTTGTAGCTGGGGACCGGTCAACTCTTGAAAATTTGTCCCACGGACCGGGGGACAAATAAAAAAATAAAAATAAAAATAAAACATTTTTTTTAATTTTTTTTTTTCATAAAGAAATACAATCATGTGTGCTTACGGACTGTATCCCTGCAGACTGTATTGATCTATATTGATATATAATGTATATATTGTGTTTTTTATGTTGATTTAATTAAAATATATATATATTTTTTTAATTTCTTGCGCAATCGGTGGTTGGGGACCACTGCCTTAGGGGATCTGCTCCAATTTCGTTGTTCTTAGAACCTTCCATCCATCCATTTTCCACCGCTTATCCCCTTCGGGGTCGCGGGGGGCGCTGGAGCCTCTCTCAGCTACAATCGGGCGGAAGGCGGGGTACACCCTGGACAAGTCGCCACCTCATCGCAGGGCCAACACAGATAGACAGACAACATTCACACTCACATTCACACACTAGGGCCAATTTAGTGTTGCCAATCAACCTATCCCCAGGTGCATGTCTTTGGAGGTGGGCCTGTTCTCTGTAATAATGACAATAAAACTCTATTCTTTTCTATTCTACTAAAAGACAAGTTGTCTTGTATGTTCACTATTTTATTTAAGGAAAAACTTGCAATAAGAAACATATGTTTAATGTATCCCAATACTTTTTTGTTAAAATAAAGCCAATAATGCAATTTTTACCGAAAATACGGAAAAGTATCGAAATAATTTTGGTACCTGTACCAAAGTATTGGTATTGGGACAACACTAGTTTTGATTATACTGTAAATGATTATACTGTAAATCTTGTTCAAATTTCCTTTACTATGAACACCCTCAAGTCATGTCACGAGGAATAATTTTATGGCCACGTAATTGGACAAAATTAGGGATGGGTAGCTTTCACTACCGATTCCCGATACCTGGGAATCGATACCCATACGTTACAGTACCAATTTTTGTTACTTTTGTGTGTGTTCATTAGGGTTGTACGGTATACCGGCATTAGTATAGTACCGCGATACTAATGAATCATATTTGCTACTATACCGCCTCTGATAAGAGGACACATCCTGTAACGACTTGGTATCGGATTGATACACAAATTTAGGGTATCATCCAAAATTAATGTAAAGTGTCAAACAACAGAAGAATAAGTGACTATTACATTTTAACAGAAGTGTAGATAGAACATGTTAAAAGAGAAAGTGAGCAGATATTAACAATAAATGAATAAGTACATTAATAATAAATGTTCTACCAATTGTCCTTAATAGTGTTGACAAAATAATAGAATGGAAAATGACACAATATGTTACTGCATATGTCAGCAGCTAAATTAGGAGCCTTTGTTTGTTTACTTACTACTAAAAGACAAGTTGTCTAGTATGTTCACTATTTTATTTAAGGACAAACTTGCAATAAGAAACATATGTTTAATGTATCTCAATACTTTTTTGTTAAAATAAAGCCAATAATGCAAATTTTACCGAAAATACCGAAAAGTATCGAAATAATTTTGGTACCGGTACATTTTGAAAATTGGAGCGTTAATGTATCTTTCGGTACTTTTGAGTGCATTCTTCTTGCTTTGTTGGCATGGAAAACTGTAACTCGAAGCAGTCCGCTCTGAGGGCTCGATTGCTTATTTAGGTGGGGGACGGGGGGGGGGGTAGGGGGTAGCGGGGGGTGTATATTGTAGCGTCCCGGAAAAGTTAGTGCTGCAAGGGGTTCTGGGTATTTGTTCTGTTGTGTTTATGTTGTGTTACGGTGCGGATGTTCTCCCGAAATGTGTTTGTCATTCTTGTTTGGTGTGGGTTCACAGTGTGGCGCATATTTGTAACAGTGTTAAAGTTGTTTATACGGACACCCTCAGTGTGACCTGTATGGCTGTTGACCAAGTATGCCTTGCATTCACTCGTATGTGTGAAAAGCCGTAGATATTATGTGATTGAGCCGGCACGCAAAGGCAGTGCCTTTAAGGTTTATTGGCGCTCTGTACTTCCCACTACGTTCGTGTACCACTCCGTACAGCGGCGTTTATAGATACTGATCATTTCCGATTTTTCCATTTTAAAGCATTTATCGGCCGATAATATCGGCAGCCCGATATTATCGGACATCTCTAGTCGGTACCTATAAAAGTACTGAATTTAGGAACCATCCCTACACAACAGCTAGTAAAAGTTTGTCGTACATGTAAAAAAAAAAAAAAGATATGTTCAATTACTAAGACGAAAGTAGCACTTTGCTGTGTTTTGCATGCCGTTTCTCATAAGCAGCAGCCAACCGTCGCTAACTCCCGAAGACCACGTTTCGCCACCGGTGACGTTAATTGGTTTTAAATTGCGGGCTCTTTGCAAAAAGGCCCATCGCGGTGAGACGTAAGCGTGCTCTTCACATTACTCAAATTCTGAGCCGGGCGCTGACGCCATCAATCTCAGACCTGCTAGCGACAAGCTAAACAGGAACATATTACAGTTGCCACCCGTGCCCACGCTGCCACATAGAATCTAAGACCCCCCCCCCCCCGACGTGTTTATTGAATTATATTTCTTCTGGGCTACGTTCAAATTTGCCGCTGTCACCGCCATCGATCGATAAGCTGGCGCTTGGTGAGGCTAACAAGCGCCCGGGTCCGCAGCGGCCGGCACTCCCGCCTGTCACGCCTCGCTATTTACTACGTGCTTTGTTTTAACATCCATTCAGGATGAGTGGAAATCAATTTTTCATTTGGACTTAATTGTCTGTGTGCGCTGGCAGCTCAAAGCTCGGCGGCCCGGGGCCTCGGTGCCCCTCGGCGGACCCTCACGCGGCTGTATTTTATAGCTAATTACACATGTCTGCGGCCCTCAGCGACCACCACGACGCTTTGGGGAATTGTTCTCGCCGCTGCCAGCGCTCTGGTGCTGATGAAGTCATGTGACTGAACGCTACGGGAAACCAGACACAGTGACCCAGAAGACAGGCGCTCATATTTCGCTTGTCCTAGTGCTGCCATCTTGGCATCAAAAGAAAATATTATTATTACCAGGAATCTGTCTTGTCCTATTCATCCTCATCAAACCCACATTTACATTGTTTCAATTTTCACTTCATCTAATAGACATTCCTACTTTGGAATATTTTTTTTCGGTCCCTTGATTTTTTTTATTCATTCATATTTATTATTTTTTATTTTTTGTCCTGTCCAGCTTCTCAGGCAAATCAAATAGTTGATGTAGATGCCCATATCGGCTGTACATATTTACTTTACAAAAGAGAAGTGTGGGATACTTCTCTTGTTGCCTTATTTGTATTTTGACATTAGTAAATGTATTTATATTATCATTTGGTGCAGCTGGGCCGGAGCAGGAGGGGTTAGAAAGAGAAGAAAAGGAAGACAGAGGGGGAAATTGTGGGGACACGAGGGGGATAAGACAGGGAGATAAAAACAACAACAGCAAACACAACAATAACAACAACAACAACAACAATAGAACAACATCAGCAAATAGGATATGTACAAATATGATAGTAAACGTGATAGCAAAGAAGCAGTTAGTGAAATAAATAATATTAATACAGAAATGACAATGAGCATTATTACACTACAAATGGAGCAATACAAATACCAATAAAATAGCGCTATTGATAATGAATAATAATAATTTACCACTATTATCAACAATGCAATTGTTCAATTGCAATAATACATATATGTAATGATAACTAGAGATACAAAAGAATGCAGATGGGAAGAAAGAGAAGCCAGCTATATTAACCTTGTAGATTGTTATAGTAACAATAGGTTAAGTTTGTCAGTGTGACAAGTGCTACCCAGTTTCCCCTAGGGCAACAATGTTAATATATGTTTGATGAAACGTGATTATGTGCATGAGTGTATGTATGTATATGTACTTGTATATGTACAGTATGTGTTCTTGATTTTTGACCACTGATCAGTTAGTTAGTTAGTTAGTTGGACCCCGACTTAAACAAGTTGAAAAACGTATTCGGGTGTTACCATTTAGTGGTCAATTGTACGGAATAGGTACTGTACTGTGCAATCTACTAATAAAAGTTTCAATCAAAGTTGGCAAAGGGAGCTGTACATCCAAAGAAAGGCATTTGTTAAGGAAAAAGATGAAGAAGAGCAAGGAAAAGAAGAGGAAGAAAAATAAAAAGTGGAGGAGAAAGAAGAACCAAAAGAACTAGAACATAGGTAAAGGAAGAGAAAGAATAGAAAGAAATGAAAAAAGGAAGTTAAGAAGCAGAAGAAGAAAAAATAATAAAAATAAAAAGAAGAACAAAAGCAGCAAGAAAAAAATAACAAAAATAATAAGTAGAGCAATAATAAGAAGAAGAATAACAAGAAAATGAACAATAAAGAACAAAAGGAAGAAGAACAATATTAAAGTACAAAAAGGAGAGCAAAGAACAAAAAGAAGAAGAAGATCAAAAAACAAAAAGTGGAGAAAAAAAACAAAACAAGAAAAAGAAGTAGACGAAAATAAAAAAAGAGTTTAAAGAACGAGAAAAAGAAGATGAAAAAGTAATAAAAAAAGAAGAAGAACAAAAAAGAAGAACAAGAAGTAGAAGAAAAGCCAAAAGATCAAAAAACACAAAAAAAAGAAAATGAAAATGAGGAAAAGAAGATGAACAAGAACAAAGAACAAAGAAGAAGAAGAAAAACAACAACATCAAGAAAAAAGAAGAAGAAAAACAAGAACTATAAGTAAAAGAAGATCATAGAAGAATAGGTTTAACGAACCAGAAGAAGAAGAAGCAAAGCACTGGTGAGAAGCACTGATATATACAAGTAATTAAAGAATACAAATACTAATCTACCATTTGAAAGTGATGTTTAGTAAATGTTAACTTGAAATAAATGTATTACAGTATTCAGTACACCAATGATACTTTTACTGTAGAACGAAGTTCATTCATTCATTTCATTCATTTATTTCAGGCAATGACACAGAAAAAGTACAATCTGAATTAATATCATGCAAAAAGTAATGTAATGTAAGTAATGATGCTCTAATGTTGCCTGAAAGGGAGATAGATACGAAGATAAGTTATAACCTGTAAGAAGATCATTTATTTAATCCCACCCCGAGTTCTCCATTCAGTGATTAATACATAGAGCTTCACTGGTATTTTGTTCACAAATTACAATACAAATGGTATATCATGGTGGCATTACCACAGCTAACAATAATTATTACACCGTAACAATGACAAGTAGCAATGTAAGAAGAATGAGCAATACCAACAATGGTAATAGACAACATATCAACGATGGAGTTATTAACAGTAAATGAACAAGTAGATTAATCATTAATTTTCTACCACTTGTCCTTAATTTGACAAAATAATAGGATGGAAAATGACACAATATGTTACTGCATATGTCAGCAGACTAATTAGGCGCCTTTTTTTGTTTACTTACTACTAAAAGACAAGTTGTCTTGTATGTTCACTATTTTATTTAAGGACAAACTTGCAATAAAAAACATATGTTTAATGTACCCTAAGATTTTTTTGTAAAAATAAAGCCAATAATGCCATTTTTTGTGGTCCCCTTTATTTAGAAAAGTACTGAAACGTACCGAAAAATACAGAATTTTTTTTTAATACCGGTACCAAAATATCGGTATCGTTACAACACTAGTGCAAACTTTATATTTTTTATACATAAATGCCAGCCTTTACATCCTGCTGCATGAACCAGGAAGTAGTGTGCAAGCAAACTATAATGACCACGATAACCATGAAGGGGTTACTTGTGCTGCGATTGGTAAACGCTAAAAAAAAAAATAAAGCCTGGTGTTGCCGAGCTGAGGGTGCAAAAACATTCCCGCTCACAGTGAGGTGACACAAGGTGATCTGGAGTGTTACTGGAAACAATCGCTGCATGACATCAGCACTTCCTGCTAAGCCTAAAGAGGGTAGAGGGGTGTTGTCAAGAGAACCTGGATGACAATGTTTCCTGGATGCTGAATGACTGATAGCAACATGACTCAGTCCATGCTGTAAAACACTCTGCCAGTCCTTCTCCGACACCAACGTGATGTTTACCTTCTCCGCTATCGAGCGTCATCGCTATTTAGCCATCAACCCATTAATATTTATTTATTTATAATCTAGTCGAGGTTTCTGTGGTTTATCCGTTATACGGTGCTCAATACGTTAGGTCAGGAAAAAACACAAGAGACTATATCAGTAGAAGCATTTAAAGGCCTACTGAAAGCCACTACTACCGACCACGCAGTCTGATAGTTTATATATCAATGATGAAATCTTAACATTGCAACACATGCCAATGCGGCCGGGTTAACTTATAAAGTGCAATTTTAAATTTTCCGCTAAACTTCCGGTTGAAAACGTCTATGTATGAGGACGTATGCGCGTGACGTCAATCGTTGAAACCGAAGTATTCGGACCCCAGTGAATCCTATACAAAAAGCTCTGTTTTCATCTCAAAATTCCACAGTATTCTGGACATCTGTGTTGGTGAATCTTTTGCAATTTGTTTAATGAACAATGAAGACTGCAAAGAAGAAAGTTGTAGGTGGGATCGGTGTATTAGCGGCGGACTACAGCAACACAACCAGGAGGACTTTGAGGTGGATAGCAGACGCGCTAGCCGACGCTAGCCGCCGACCGCATCTGTGATCGGGTGAAGTCCTTCGTCGCTCCGTCGATCGCTGGAACGCAGGTGAGCACGGGTGTTGATGAGCAGATGAGGGCTGGCTGGCGTAGGTGGATAGCAAATGTTTTTAGCATAGCTCTGTGAGGTCCCGTTTCTAAGTTAGCTTCAATGGCGTCGTTAGCAACGGCATTGTTAACCTTCGCCAGGCTGGAAAGCATTAACCGTGTAGTTACATGTCCATGGTTTAATAGTATTGTTGATTTTCTGTCTATCCTTCCAGTCAGGGGCTTATTTCTTTTGTTTCTATATGCAGTTAAGCCCGATGCTATCACGTTAGCTCCGTAGCTAAAGTGTTTCGCCGATGTATTGTCGTGGAGATAAAAGTCACTGTGAATGTCCATTTCGCGTTCTCGACTCTCATTTTCAAGAGGATATAGTATCCGAGGCGGTTTGAAATACAAATCCATGATCCACAATAGAAAAAGGAGAGAGTGTGGAATCCAATGAGCCAGCTTGTACCTAAGTTGCGGTCAGAGCGAAAAAAGATGCGTCCTGCACTGCACTCTAGTCCTTCACTCTCACTTTCCTCATCCAAGAATCTTTCATCCTCGCTCAAATTAATGGGGTAATTGTCGCTTTCTCGGTACGAAACGCTCTCGCTGCTGGTGTAAACAATGGGGAAATGTGAGGACGTCACGCTACTTCCGGTACAGGCAAGGCTTTTTTATCAGCGACCAAAAGTTGCGAACTTTATCGTCAATGTTCTCTACTAAATCCTTTCAGCAAAAATATGGCAATATCGCGAAATGATAAAGTATGACACATAGAATGAACCTGCTATCCCGGTTTAAATAAGAACATTTCATTTTAGTAGGCCTTTAAAGACATTAAAAGAGCAGAGCTGATGCAACCAGCCACTTCTGCACACAGCCACAAAAGTAAAACAATAACAACAACAACAAAAAACCATTAACACTGTGGTGGCCTCTGCGGTGTTCCACGCTATCATTTGTTGGGGTGGGGGGAGCATGGCCAGAGACAGGAGCAGACCCAACAAAGCAACCAAGAGAGCCGACTCCACCCTCGGCCGCCCACCAACTCTCGGCCAGTGTCCAGTCTACATGGATGAGCGGGGATGCGTCTAAGGAGACCGAGGTGTCCGATACCTGCAAAAAAGCAACAATCATAAATAAATCTTTCAGCACATACACAATGTTGACATCTATAGTTATATTTTCATAAAAACGGGGAAAAACATGCTACTCGTAAAAAAGGTGCGTGCAACAACAACAAACACGGCTGCAGACGCGAAGTTAAATCATGAAATGCAACCTTACACGAGCAAAAACGATGTATATCTATCCAGGAGAATCTTGATACCAATTTCCTTGACCCACCCACACACAAAGAAGTTGTACACCTCCATACCTTTCCAAGTTTTCATCTGTTTTGTCGTGTAAAACGGCGTCTGGAGCACACTAGTTCGATATGTCTGAGAACGCGACCGACGTATAACACTTAATATCACTTAAAGGCCTACTGAAATGATTTTTTTTTATTTAAACGGGGATAGCAGATCTATTCTATGTGTCATACTTGATCATTTGGCGATATTGCCATATTTTTGCTGAAAGGATTTAGTATAGAACAACGACGATAAAGATCGCAACTTTTGGTATCTGATAAAAAAAGGCTTGCCCCTACCGGAAGTAGCGTGACGTAGTCAGTTGAACATATACGCAAAGTTCCCTATTGTTTACAATGATGGCCGCATGAAGTGAGAGAGATTCGGACCGAGAAAGCGACGATTTCCCCATTAATTTGAGCGAGGATGAAAGATTTTTAAATGAGGAAAGTGCAAGTGAAGGACTAGTGGGGAGTGGAAGATGCTGTGAGAGTCGGGGGTGACCTGATATTCAGCTGGGAATGACTACAACAGTAAATAAACACAAGACATATATATACTCTATTAGCCACAACACAACCAGGCTTATATTTAATATGCCACAAATTAATCCCGCATAAAAACACCTAGGTGTTTGTTATGCTAGCTCCTAGCTACTAGCTCGAGCTAGTTATAGCTCGAGCGGGTAATATGGACGGGATCCTGTATATATAACCCGCCAATACAATTCAAACACCTGCACAACACACACACTCACTCAGCCCAAACAACCGTTCACCTAACCCAAGGTTCATAAAGCTTATATATTTAATCAAAGTTACGTACATGACACGCACGTACGGGCAAGCAATCAAATGTTTGGAAGCGCGCGGGTGGGACCTGATATTCAGCTGGGAATGACTACAACAATAAATAAACACAAGACATATATATACTCTATTAGCCACAACACAACCAGGCTTATATTTAATATGCCACAAATTAATCCTAATGCTAGCTCCTAGCTCCTAGCTACTAGCTCGAGCTAGTTATAGCAAGCGATCAAATGTTTGGAAGCGCAGCTGTGTACTCACGTTATCGCAACTGTGTATCCAAATCAAAGTCCTCCTGGTAAGAGTCTCTGTTGTCCGAGTTCTTCCATCTTGACTGCATCTTTCGGGAATGTAAACAAAGAAGCGCCGGCTGTGTACTGTTGTTGCTGACTTCCCTCGCAAAATAGACACTTCGCACCGACAACTTTCTTCTTTGCTTGCTCAGCTTCTTTCTCCATAATGCAATGAACAAATTGCAACAGATTCACCAACACAGATGTCCAGAATACTGTGGAATAATGAGATGAAAACAGAGCTATTTCGTATTGACTTCAATGGTGTCCGAATACTTCCGTTTCAATGATTGACGTCACACGCATACGTCAACCCTCAGAGGCGTTTCGAACCGGAAGTTTAGCGGGAAATTTAAAATTGCACTTTATAAGTTAACCCGGCCGTATTGGCATGTGTTGCAATGTTAAGATTTCATCATTGATATATAAACTATCAGACTGCGTGGTCGGTAGTAGTGGCTTTCAGTAGGCCTTTAATATCACTCTACAAATCTTTTTTTAATAAAGTATAGGGATCTTTTCCATTGCAAAGTTAGATTTTTTGCAGGAAGATTTAAGTCTCTTTTGTACTCAGTTTGCGTGCTGCTTGCTATATACAACAGTCATCTGGGCCGGGTTGACCACCACTGGTTTTTACGTCCGGGAAGAAATCACTTGCCGGATTACGAGCATTAGCTGACGCAGGTAGCTCAGCTGGGCTGGTGCTTTTAGATTTGACAGTGGCATTTGGCACTGTTGACCCCAACATTTTAGCTTTCTCGTCTTGAGTCTTGTGCAGGTTTTGAAGACACTGTCCTGAAGTGGTCCAAGTCTTATCTGACGGAAAGGTCTTTCGCTATCCTTCTAAAAAGGATCTCTAACCTGTGCGGTACCCCAAGGATCACTTTTGGGCCTAGTTTTATTCTCCCTTTACATGCTGCCACTGGGATCAACTTAAATTATCATTATTTAAAAGAATATACTGTATAAAATCCATTTTCAATTCTTTGCAGGGGATGTGCAGATGTGTCCACATTTCAATTACAAAACTGACTCACCTAAAGCACTGTATCAGTTTCTACAGGAGGTAAAAGACTGGATATCCATTAATTTTCTTAATTAAAACAACAAAAAAACTAAGTCATTCTCTGGTCTGAACAGTGCCCTTTGGTCCATTAAGGTCCTACTGCCGCCCTTTTGCAAAAAGTATTGGTGTTTCTATTGATCTTTCTTGTTAAACTTTACAAGAAAAAAAGGTCAGTGGTAAAAATGGCCTTCTTCCAGCTCAGACTGCTTCAGAAGGTTAAATCACACCTGCCCATAAACCAGTTAGAAACAGCTGCGCATGCAATGATAACATCTCACTTCGACTACTGTAATTCTCTCTACTTGTCATTAATCAGTCCTCCAGTAGCCATTTACAACTGGTCCAAAATGCAGCCGCATGCCTGCTCATAGGGACGAGAAAATACGAGCACATCACTCCTGTACTGGTTTCTCTCCACTGGGTGCCTGTTGTTTTTAGAATTCAGTTTAAGATTGTAAATTTGTTTTTAAATCACTCAATGTGGGCTGGCTCCACCATATTTATCTGATTTACTCATTTTGCACATCAGAGCTCCAAGGTCATCTGACAAGTGCTTTTTAGAGTGCCCAAAGGTCAAGACTGAAGACCAGAGAAGACAAAGCTTTTGTGGTATTAGGCTCTAAAGTCTGGAACGCTCTCTTTCTGAGTCTCAGAGCTGCTATCTCCCTCAAGACTTTTAAACTTTCTATAAAAACACACCTATTTTCGCTGGCATTTAAACTAAACTAAGCTGGAAAAGTTATGGACATTTTAATGTTTTTATTTATACTTTTTACTACAGTATTTTCTGGGCGATATTTAAGCTGAACCCACACAAATTTAGAAGAAAACATATTTTTATATAATAGCTGCAGATATGTACCGGTATGGGAGATGTTTGTAAATGTTTATTTACATACCTTGGATGTGTCCAAACAGTGCCTGTAACACGGCAGTAAAATGGCTGATCAAACAAAACAGAACTCATTGTCTTGGACCCACCAGCTGTAGAAGCTAGCTCTCCAATTAGCTAAACAGACTATATAAGTCCACAGTGACATTTTGGTGAATTTCCAAAACTGAAACAATACAAAAAGAAAGCCATTGTAAGTTAATTAAAGTAACACAGACACGTGTAAACGTGTTAGCATATTCGCTAATGCTAACGATGCTAGATTGATTACATTTTGATGGCACATCCACATATGGATGAAAACACTCCTACAGGCATCACACATGGGATGGAAATATGAATTGATTTATTTGTACTATAAAACTTACAAACATTGCTTGGAGTAATGAATGAAGAATCTTTTCGAGCAGGAACACTATGGACGAATAAACACGAAACAGGAAGTACATTGTCAACCCGCAGCAGTGACCGAACTCGTCCAAAATATGGCACCATAGTATGAACAATAACATACATTTTTAGTGTCTGTCGGTGTAATATGAAAAGTATTTGTGTGTACAAAACATTATGGCCATTAGCGAAGGAAAATCCATAAATTAGCCGCACCGTTTCATAAACTGCAGGGATCAAAGCGTTGGAAAAAAGTAGTGGCTTATAGTCCAGAAACAATGAAAAAATAAAATAAATTAATCGTCTTATTTTATTTTATTTATAGTGCTTATTTATAGTGCGTAATTTGTTGGTTATGTGTTTTTAATCATTTTATTGATTGGTTTGTTTCGCTATGTTTTATATATAGAATAGTCTGTACTTATTGGGATTGTTATTCTTTTTTTTTGTACCTTTCTGTTTTTAATTTTTACAGCACTTTGGTGCAGGAGTCACTGTTTTTAAATTATTATTTAACGATATTTTGAGGATGAATAGTTCCCATACTTCAGAGCAGTTTCGCAAACTAATAATGGATAATATAGAGATGTACATGCTTCAAAGACATTTCAATCTGCTGCGTGATTACAGAGACAAACACGCTGCATGAGTGCTGGAACATCTCAATTATACAATAGTTCCCATAGCAAAAAGTCTCCTGCGGTGATCAGGTTGTGTTAAACTTCCACACGTCTCAACAAGAAAACTGAGTGTTTGACAGATTGGATGAAACCAAGTAATTCAATCTTGTTTCTGCTGGAGGCCAGCAGCTCAATTTCATAGATATAGAATACGTAGACCACTGCTTCTGTATTGTGGGTGACACAGGTGCAAAATTTGGACGAAAAGAAACATGTCCAGTGAACAATAAATGAATGCTGATTAAAGGCCTACTGAAAGCCACTACTACCGACCACGCAGTCTGATAGTTTATATATCAATGATGAAATCTTAACATTGCAACACATGCCAATACGGCCGGGTTAACTTATAAAGTGCAATTTTAAATTTCCCGGGAAATATCCGGCTGAAAACGTCTCGGTATGATGACGTTTGCGCGTGACGTCACGGATTGAACGGAAGTATTGGGACACTATTGTGTCCCAATACAAATAGCGTCTGTTTTCATCGAAAAATTCCACAGTATTCTGGACATCTGTGTTGGTGAATCTTTTGCAATTTGTTTAATGAACAATGGAGACTGCAAAGAAGAAAGCTGTAGGTGGGATCGGTGTATTAGCGGCCGGCTGCAGCAACACAACCAGGAGGACTTTTAGTTGGATAGCAGACGCGCTATCCAACGCTAGCCGCCGACCGCACCGATGATCGGGTGAAGTCCTTCGTCGCGCCGTCGATCGCTGGAACGCAGGTGAGCACGGGTCGTGATGAGCAGATGAGGGCTGGCGTAGGTGGAGAGCTAATGTTTTTAGCATAGCTCTGTCGAGGTCCCATAGCTAAGTTAGCTTCAATGGCGTCGTTAGCAACAGCATTGCTAGGCTTCACCAGGCTGGACAGCATTAACTGTGTGGTTACAGGTGCAGGGTTTGGTTCGGTGTCTCCTGATAGTAGAAGTAATAGTAGTAATAGTAGTAGGGGCATGTTTCTTATGTTTCTATCCGCAGTTAAGCACGATGCTATCACGTTAGCTCCGAAGCTAAAGTGCTTCACCGATGTATTGTCGTGGAGATAAAAGTCACTGTGAATGTCCATTTCGCGTTCTCGACTCTCATTTTCAAGAGAATATAGTATCCGAGGTGGTTTAAAATACAAATCCGTGATCCACAATAGAAAAAGGAGAGAGTGTGGAATCCAATGAGCCCTTGTACCTAAGTTACGGTCAGAGCGAAAAAAGATACACCCTGGCGTCCTGCACTGCACTCTAATCCTTCACTCTCACTTTCCTCATCCACGAATCTTTCATCCTCGCTCAAATTAATGGGGTAATAGTCGCTTTCTCGCTGCTGGTGTAAACAATGTGCAGATGTGAGGAGCTCTTCAAACTGTGACGTCACGCTACTTCCGGTACAGGCAAGGCTTTTTTATCAGCGACCAAAAGTTGCGAACTTTATCGTCGATGTTCCCTACTAAATCCTTTCAGCAAAAATATGGCAATATCGCGAAATGATCAAGTATGACACATAGAATGGACCTGCTATCCCCGTTTAAATAAGAACATTTAATTTCAGTAGGCCTTTAAAGATGGCAGACCTGCACAAGACTGGAGTGGACTACAATTGCGTCAACAAGAAACTTTGTGAGAACTACAAGAAACTACACAAGAACTACAAGTACAAGACACAAGTACATCATGACAAATACTACACAAAACTACAAGTACAAAACTATAAGTACTAAAAGTACAACAAAAAACTAGAAGAACACAACTGCAAGTACTATGAAAAACTACAAGTAAACTACACTTTTTGAAGAAATAACATTAGAGGGACTCCCGCGACTCGTAAATGGGACAAAACCAACATGTTTACTTGACTCGACATGTTGCTGCTACTTGATCTCAGCGCTGCTTTTGATACCGTCGATCTTAACAGTCTTTTAGCATGTATCAAAACAACACGTATTGGTATGTCAGACTTTCAAGGTTTCTCGTTGTTCCCTTTGGGTTGAGTTTTTTCTTGCCCTGGTGTAGGATCTGTTGTGGCTCATGCAGCCCTTTGAGACATCTGTGAGGGGGGCACAGGTCCGGTGGCCATGGATGAAGTGCTGGCTGTCCAGAGTGGGGACCCGGGGTGGACCGCTCGCCTGTGCATCGGTTGGGGACATCTCATAGCTGCTGACCCGTCTCCGCTCGGGATGGTCTCCTGCTGGCCCCACTATGGACTGGACTCTCACTATTATGTTGGATCCACTATGGACTGGACTTTCACAATATTATGGTAGACCCACTCGAAGTCCATTGCATCCGGTCTCCCCTAGATGGGGGCAGGGGGCGTCACCCACATCTGCGGTCCTCTCCAAGGTTTCTCATAGTCATTCACATTGACATCCCACGGGGTTGTGAGTTTTTCCTTGCCCTTATGTGGGCTCTGAACCGAGGATGTCGTTGTGGCTTGTGCAGCCCTTTGAGACACTTGTGATTTAGGGCTATATAAATAAACATTGATTGATTGATTGATTGATTGATTGACATGTAGGTGTGAAAATGCCAAAAAATTAACAATTTGAGAAATCAGACTAATGTAGTGCATTGAAACATAGTCAGTTATTCCGTCCGCGATTCCAATGACACGTAAATCTCTGATTCTGTTTACTTCCACATACCTTGTAACCGTAAGTGGGACAGTAAAAGGTGAACTCCGATTGGTTGTTGTCCCGGGTTTTTTTATGCATTACATGTACACTACCGTTCAAAAGTTTGGGGTCACCCAAACAATTTTGTGGAATAGCCTTCATTTCTAAGAACAAGAATAGACTGTCGAGTTTCAGCTGAAAGTTCTCTTTTTCTGGCCATTTTGAGCGTTTAATTGACCCCACAAATGTGATGCTCCAGAAACTCAATCTGCTCAAAGGAAGGTCAGTTTTGTAGCTTCTGTAACGAGCTAAACTGTTTTCAGATGTGTGAACATGATTGCACAAGGGTTTTCTAATCATCAATTAGCCCTCTGAGCCAATGAGCAAACACATTGTACCATTAGAACACTGGAGTGATAGTTGCTGGAAATGGGCCTCTATACACCTATGTAGATATTGCACCAAAAACCAGACATTTGCAGCTAGAATAGTCATTTACCACATTAGCAATGTATAGAGTGTATTTCTTTAAAGTTAAGACTAGTTTAAAGTTATCTTCATTGAAAAGTACAGTGCTTTTCCTTCAAAAATAAGGACATTTCAATGTGACCCCAAACTTTTGAACGGTAGTGTATGTATGCAAATTTTAGTAACATTAAGGATTATCTGAGCAAATTTATAAAACTAAACACGATTATTGCCATAACAGAAACATGGACCAACGCTGCAAAAGGAATGGCTTTCGAGCTGGATGGATAAGAACTCAATCACATCAACAGAAAGAACAAAAGCAGAGGAGGTGTGGCTGTATATGTGGACAAAGACTTCAACTCTAGGAAATGGACTAATACACATTTTCATGGACCCAAATATCAATACAACTGATCAAACATGTGATATAGAAAACAATTGTGATTACAATTTATCCATTCCTGTCATTAATGAATGTAAATATTATAATGAAGATCATTTTAATTCTACAATAGGTCCAATGAAGGACAAAACATTATCAATCATTCATTTCAACAGTCACAGTCTAAACTGCAATTTACAAATGAGTTTTTGAACACCATGTACAGTACAGGATTGTTTCCCATGATAACAAAACCAACAAGAATTACAGCACACAGTAAAACTGTTATTGACAACATTTTTACCAACACAAGGAATGATGAAAGACTATTAGTTGGGGGTATTTTTATGACGGATGTGAATGATCATGTTCTTGTATTTTGTGTTTATGAGAACCAATGTCTTACTGTAGTGCAAGACCCAACAGAGATATTTATAAGAAATGGATCAATAGAAGCATTAAACGCTTCCAGAGAAGACATAAAGAAACAAAAATGGGATGAAATGTACAAAGATGATGTGAATAATGCATACAACTCAATTATGAAAATATTGATTTAACTGTATGACAAGAACTGTAAAAACAATCAAAATTGGAGGTGAAATTAAATAACAAACATTGGATGACAAATGGGATGAGGACAAAAAATAATTTGTATAGAACATTTTAAAACCAGGGACCAAAAACACAGAAGAGACATGCAACAAATATAAAGAAACATTGATATGGATTATGAGAAGACATTAAAAAAATATTATAGTCAATTGTTAGACAAAAATAAAGACAACATAAACGGTTCAAGGGGAATATTTAACAGGGTTCTAAAGATGTTTATGACAAAGATGATGTAGTAAATGATTTTAATAATTTATTTGTAAACATCGGCCATGGCTAAACGAATGCCAAAAATTAAAGTTGATAATAAAATTGGAGAAACTATAATAGATAATATAAACAGTATTTTTCTTGATAAAGTAGTCAAGACTGAAATATTAAAAACTGTGAAGCAGTGTCCGTATAAGACCTCAAACCATTATGTAGACATGAATGTGAAAGGGATATTTCCATATATATATGAACATTGCTAAAGTAATACCACTGTGATGATCTGTCACTTCATTTCTGGTTGTGTTTTCTTGTTTAATGTTTATTTCCTGTCAGGGCTCGTATTTTTGTTCCATTTCCTGCATGTCTCCCTGAGCGCTCGTTTTCCTCACCTGTCCCTGATTGGCAGCCGGGCACACCTGGTTGCAGTTGCCAATCGGGCGGCTATTTAAGCCTGCCACGCCTGTTCCTCAGTGCTCGAGGATTAATGATGTTTGACAACCATTATATGCATGACTGCTTTTCATCTGTTTAAATATATTAAAATCATCTTACCTACGCGTCAATCTCCTGGTTCCTGCATCTTGGGGTCACAACTACTGCAGCCTTGCGGGTTCACGACAACCACTTTACAAAGATGGAAACAAACACAAGTACTCGAATCACAGACCAATATCACTGCTGCCACAGTTCTCAAATATCTTAGAGAAATTGTTTGCTTTCAGATTAAATACATTCATTAATAGATCTAACATTTTAAGTACTAGTCAATATGGGTTTCGTCCCAATGACTCAACAACAGCAATAATTGATTTGGAGGAAGAAATTTTAACTGCAATAGAAAAAAAGCAATATTTAGTAAGTGTTTTCGTAGATTTTCAAAAAGTGTTATTAGTTGTGGAGTACCACAAGGATCGGTCCTTTGACCAATACTTTTTCTCATGTATGTCAATGATTTCCAAACGGTTTAAGTATATTTTATTAGCGGACGACACAACCCTATTTTATTCAGGACAAAATAATACAGACGTGTTAGAGGTGGTTGAAAAGGAATCTATCAAAATTAAAAGATTGTTTGATGTAAATAGATTATCCTTTAATACTAGTAAAACAAAATGTATGATTTTTTTCAGTAGTAGAAAAAGTGTGGATGGCTCATTATACGTCGAAGGAGTTGAGATTCGAAGAACACGAGAGAGTTTTTGGGTGTTACGATTGATGAACACTTGTCATGGAAATCACATCTAAATGATACTAAGGCTAGAGTATCTAAAACAATTTCTGTTTTACACAAAGTGAAGGAATTGCTAAATTAAAAAGCATTGTATATTTTGTACAACTCACTGATTGTTCCATATCTAACACACTGTATTGAAGTGCAGGGTAGGGCCTGTAAAATATTTAAATCCAATCTACCTTCTGCTGAAACGATCCGTAAGAATCATTACTGGAAATGCATACAACTGACCCACAAACCCAATATTCAAACAGTTAAATGTATTAACATTTCATGAAGGTTAGAGTGTCCGCCCTGAGATCGGTAGGTTGTGAGTTCAAACCCCGGCCGAGTCATACCAAAGACTATAAAAATGGGACCCATTATCTCCTTGCTTGGCACTCAGCATCAAGGGTTGGAATTGGGGATTAAATCACCAAAAAAAAATACAAAAATTCCCGGGCGCAGCCACGGGCCACCGCTACTGCTCCCCTCACCTCCCAGGAGGTGATCAAGGGTGATGGGTCAAATGCAGAGAATAATTTTGCCACACCTCGTGTGTGTGTGACAATCATTGGTACTTTAACTTAACTTTTAACTTTAACTGGTAGAGTTTAATATCCTAAAATGACAACAATTCTACCAAACAACATTCAAAACAGATTTCTAAAAAGAGAAAGTAATTATAATCTGAAAGGAAGTGAGATCTTTAATACATTTAGATTTAGAACAGTGATTATGGAAGAAGTATTTCAATCAGAGGTGTTAGTTGATGGAACAAAGTTGATAGTGGAATAAAACAATGTAAATCTCTTTCTGTACTAAAAAAGAAAAATACAAAAATGATGATGATGAAAAGATATGACTGAGTAAAAGGATTTCTTCATTTTTGGTGTAATTGTTGTAAAATGAAAATATGGCTTTTGTCGTCGCCAACATTGAAAGTCGATTGTATTTGGGAGAATAGGGGGAAGATATACATTTTTAACTTATTTCCGCTACTTTTCATTCATAATTAACTTAGTTATTTTGATTGTTTTATTTGTATTCATATTACTTTGTTTGATTTTTTTAGGAATGAAATAAATAAATGAACTGAACTGAACTGATGGGCATGGTCGCACAGGGGTTAGTGTGTGTCCCTTACAATACAAAGGTCTTTGGTTCGATCCCCGGGCTCGGGGTCTTTCGCCTCGTGACTGCGTAGTTTCTCTCTGGGTACTCTGGTACTCTGGCTTCCTCCAAAGACACGCACCTGGGGATAGGTTGATTGGCAACACTAAAATTGGCCCCAGTGTGTGAACGTTGTCTGTGTTGGCCCTGCAATGAGGTGGCGACTTGTCTAGGGTGTACCCTGTCTACCGCCCAAATGCATCTGGGATAGGCTCTTCTCCCCTTACTCCCAAAAAAATGAAAAATCTAAATCATAAAAATCTTATACATTTTCATCTCTATACATGATATTATATTCACACATCTACTTTTATCTATAAGTACACTACAATAAGTACCGGAACTACAAGAAATGTCCTTGTACACCAAATACTAAATCACCATTTCTATTGGAATCAAATACTTAACCACCTCAATCTAAAACCAATGAGCCAATGACCTGTGTTTGATGTTTTATCTATGTTAGAATACATCTTGCATTAAAATGAAGTAGTGTTCATATCTTTGTAAGGCTAACATTATAAAATGATCAGGGAATCAAATACTTATGTTCTGCAGTGTACATAAGGCAAATAGTCTACAGTAGATGCTGCTGAGTAAATGTTTAAGAGGCTTCATAAAGGCCCGCCAGGACGCAAGCGAGTCGTTCATCTCAAATGTCATGCAAAGCTCCTTCATCGGAGTCTTGTAAAAATGCAGAGCTAGAAATGAACATAGTAGATCTTCTTTACACCTAAACAGTGCTAACGTATAGACGACAGCCCCGTGCAATTATGTGTGCACAGCTCAGCAATAACCAGCGCTACTGTTATATGATGTAATGCACTGCAATAAGTCCACTTTCCAATTAAAGGGCCAATTGGTCTCCAGGTGCTCGCATAAACTAATATGTTTGGAGACCATCGGCCGTCCTACAGCAGGCTTTACACTGCACGCTACTTCCTACACGTTTACGACACTTATACGTTTACTTAACGATCACTTTTAAGGCTAACCTTTGACATGACACGTTGGGGTACGCTGGGCTTGCCAAACCAAGTAAGAGACGAACAAAACCTCAGAAGGACCCAGAGTGTCCAGATGGTGGAAATCCACTAAAAAGCTACGAAGTGTTTTATGTTCCTGAAAAATAATTTGACAGTAATTTCCCATAATATCAATTAGTTTTTGAGTAATCAATAGATGACTAAATGTAATTAGAACGCCTCCCTTTCTATTGCCAGGCGTATTCTTCTTGGTGTGACGTCATCTACAGAACTGTAACCAATTTCCCTGCATAAACAGTGTAGATAAAGCCATGTAAAACTTTTATTTTTATCATTTAATTGCATTTTTTTGTCGCTCTGGTCCATGATGACACGATCAGGTGCTTATGAAATAGACAGAGGTGGCAGAGTCATGCAGACCTGAGGCCAAAAGCAGATCCTTTGTTCCAGCAAAACACGCTATTCTGTTTACAAGAGCCGTAGAGAACACCAACACAACCCTCTAAAGCAGTGGTTCTTAACCTGGGTTCGATTGAACCCTAGGGGTTAGGTGAGTCAGACTCAGGGGTTCGGCGGAGGTCAAGACACACCCGACTCATCGTGTAAATAAAAACTTCTCCCTAATGGCGTATTATGGATACCCCCAAACAATGTTCCATCTGGTTTGCAGGTGTGTAATTTGTTGTGAGTTCATACACTGTGTTGGTTTTGTTCTTTGAACAAGGTGATGTTCATGCATGGTTCATTTTGTGCACCAGTAAAAAAACATATAACTTTATCTTGAATTTGAAAAAAAAACAACATTTTTTTTTTCACTAAAGAAGGGTTCGGTGAATGCGCATATGAAACTGGTGGGGTATGGTACCTCCAACAAGGTTAAGAACCACTGCTCTAAAGAGAGACAGCAGGTCTCCTCTCACCCGGCAGTGAGTGGTCTATGAGGGTCGACCCTGGAGAAGCAAATACAATTGCCCCGGGAGATTCTAGAAACAAATCTACGGCCAGAAACTGATTGTGTGATCAGAGTCACGCAAAATCCTCATGCTGGTGGAACTCACTGTCCCATGGAAGTAGGGTAAGGGGGCCGCGAACAAGCGGAAGCACTCCAAGTATGCTGACTTGGCAGCAGAGTGCATGGAGGCTGGCTGTAAAACTTACATGCAACCTGTCAAAGTGGAATGTAGGGGCTTCGTTGGGTCCTCAACCATCCGCCTACTCTGCGACATTGGCTGCGTAGGAGCAGCGTATCGAAAAGCCATTAAAGAACTGGCTGAGGAGGCAGAGAAGGGAAGGAGGAAACAGAGGAGTTGGGGGCTGAACAACAGCAAGGGTGGCAAGGATCACTCCGCCATCATGAGATGTACTGGGGCTCACCCCAGCTGATGACCCGGTTAGTCCCACAGATGTGTTCAGAGGAACACACTTGCACTAAGGCACCGGTGGAGGTGCGTCAGGCAGCAATGCCCAGCAGGTAGACCATCAACCTGTATTTTCTTGAGTTTTGTGTCATGACCTTTAATGACATTATTTTATTTCCCTGTGTTTTGTGTTTCTGTGTCATTGCTAGGGATGATGCTCGAAACCGGTTTTCCCGGTTGTTCGATAAGAAAAGAACCGAGTCCTCGGACTAGAATCCCTTTTTGAGAACCGGTACCCGTTATCGAGACCACTATAGTAAAGAAAAAGAGTTGGTTCTTTATCCGAATCACTTGGAACGAATCCCGTCCCGACAAGGAATGCCCCGTGTGACATCACAAGAAATGACGTCACGTAGCTCAGTCATTTGTCACGGTGGGGTGCACCGTGCTGCGGTTCGTTCCTGGGACGCAAAACTGACGGCTCCGGGCGAAAGCGTGCAGGTAGGAGATGATTTATTTCTCATAAATCATACACATTACAACAGACAGGAACGAAACAAAAGGAAAGCGTGCCGTTCGCACGAGAAGCTAAAGCAAAAACGTACTTAGCACAGGAATACTAGAAGCTAAGGTAACTTAGCACAGGAATCATGAGCTCGAAAACCGGAATGCCAACGTAACTGTTGCAAATGCAAACAATGAAGCCACGACGAGTGACCGGAAAAGGCAGGCTTAAATAGAGTCTCTGATGAGCAACAGGTGCGCGGACAAGGCAGGTGAACATCATAAGTAACCATGGTGCCTAAAACAAACCCCCAAAGTGCACAAAACAACTAAGGAAGTCCAAAACTAACAGAACATAACTAAACAAAACATGATCCGACCACATCATAATACATCACAGTTTCATATCATTTCACTTTACAGGAGTAGGAAGAAATAAAGCTTATTTAATCCTAACCCTTTCCCACTTCATAGCGTTTACAAATATACACATCATTTACTGACCTTTTTATGATAAAATATCTGTGAATAAGTATATACAACAGTTTTGTAAAATGTAATTAATTAATTCTGTCATTATTAATATACTGAGATGAAGAATATCTTATTTTCAATAAGGTTGAAAGTATTTCTCATAATTCTTCTTCTTTGCACTTTGTAAGCACTATTCATTTGAACAACCTCTTAAAGTCAATCATATCAGTACAATGTTTAACTTCTTTACTTAATCCATTCCATCATTTAATTCCACATCATGTTAGCTGTTTGCAATTTTACCAAATCATCAAACTTTAATATTTTTGACTCAATAAATAAAGTGTTTGTATGTTCTCTATATCCAACATTATGTATCAGTCTAATTCATTTTTTTTGTAACACGGTTAACGAATATAGCGCACATTTGTAGTTATTTCCCCACATTTCTGCACAATACCTCAGATATGGTAATACTATAGTAGCGAGCAGTAGAGAATGTGAAGTGATTTGTTAAACCAAATATTGTGTTTTTTTCCATACACAACAACCTATCTGGACTCGATAAGAGAATCGATAAGGAATCGGTTCGATAAGAGGATTCGATAATAGGCTCGAACTCGATCATTTCTTATCAGACATCATCCCTAGTCATTGCTCCTTCTTCCTGTGTGCTTCCTCTGCCACATAACAGCCTGTCTGGGGCGCTGATTAACACACCTGTCTCTGGTAATTAGGAGACTCACCTGTGGACAATCACTGATTACAGGGATACATTTGCCAGCGCCGCTTCTCAGACAGTGCTGAAGCAATGCTGAGTGCACACCTTAGTTGTGGAGTGCATGTTTTGTATTTATTTTCCTGCTTATTGCTATCTTTTGCATTTTCACCTGAGGTTGACTGTGTGTCCAACGCTGATGCTCTTGGTTTTTGGTACCTAATAGAGCAGGGGTGGGCAATTAATTTTTACCGGGGGCCGCATGAGCAACCCGAGCACTGCTGGAGGGCCACATCGACAATATTTCAATTAAATTTTGCTTAATATTATTTTTGATATATACATTAAGATAAATAATAATAATAATAATAATACTTTCATTTAACCTAACTTAACTTTATACCAAAATCACTGCGTTTGGAAATCATTTGTACCCTTTCAGAGATCACATTTAGTTCCCCTTAAAACATCCTCATGTTGCACAATGAAATGTAAGCATAGGATAAAGTGTGCATTCCTGTAACTTTCTCTAGTAACAGCATTCCATGATTAATATAAATAAATTAACATTAATTATAAATGACAGTAAAATAAGCACACATATGACTGAGGAGTCATAGTGTAACTTTGTGTGGTGTTTGAGTTGTCCGACTTTTTGTGTGGCCATAAACGCACCAGTGGTTTAGTGGTATGCGTGTTGGTGACAGATGACAAGTTGGTTTTGGCCTGGTTTGTACGGCAGAAAATGACTACTTTTTCAAGATAGAAGTGTTTTATTCATGTTTTTGGTGTGGTTATGGCCGAATATAAACAGTTTTACTCAATAAAGTGATCGATATAATTCCTGGCCTCGAAGCATCTCGATAGACGTTACAATAATTGAACGGTGTTCAATTGAACGGTGTTGACGAACACCGTTAGGGCCGCTTGTTGTCACTGTCACTCAAAGTTGCATTGCAAAATTACACAGAGTAAATGTGTTTATTTTGTTTAGAATTCAGATGGGATTTGATTTGGTGCGCGGCATATATTTGCTGTGCGCAGAGGACGCTTGAGCAGTGCGCAATTGCGCAGGCGCACACCTTAGAGGGAACGTTGCTTGGCAGTCCATATCTTGTTGAAAACACGCCATTCGTCATCAACTTTTCTCTTTTTAGCGTCTCGGGTGTAAACCGTGCATCACTCGTCGCTGTGCACCTTCACTCGCAGGTTACACACGGACATACGCCCATAAATAACACTTTTCAAAATAAAAGCAGCACAGTTGTATTGCGCGCACGACAAAGATGTTTTTTCAACTTTATTTTGTCATTTGTGATTGCAGCTGTTCACATTCACTCACAATCACACACGAGCATACGTCCACACGGAAGTAATACAAATAACGCTTTTCGAAACAAAAGCAGCACCGTTGTATTGCACACTCGACATAGATACTTGTCTAATTTGTTTTGTAATTTATGATTGGCCTCACGCGGGTTGGACAGGGACGCACAAAGGGCCGGGTGTGGCCCGCGGGCCGCAGAATGCCCAGGTTTGTAATAGAGGGATCTTCTGGTTGCACACTGCCTGAATTTTGACTTTTCTGCGTCCGGGATCCCGCTCACAACTTCAACTATGTACCATCGTTTTGCTATGGCTAACCATAACAACTAAAGTTTCCTTAAAGGCCTACTGAAAGCCACTACTACCGACCACGCAGTCTGATAGTTTATATATCAATGATGAAATCTTAACATTGCAACACATGCCAATACGGCCGGGTTAACTTATAAAGTGACATTTTAAAATTCCCGGGAAATATCCGGCTGAAACATCGCGGTATGATGACGTATGCGCGTGACGAAGTCCGAGTAACGGAAGTTCTGGTACCCCGTAGAATCCTATACAAAAAGCTCTGTTTTCATTTCATAATTCCACAGTATTCTGGACATCTTTTGCAATTTTTTTAATGAACAATGAAGGCTGCAAAGAAGACAGTTGTAGGTGGGATCAGTGTATTAGCAGCGGACTACAGCAACACAACCAGGAGGACTTTGTTGGAGCGCTAGCCGCGCTAGCCGCCGACTTCACCTTGACTTCCTACGTCTCCGGGCCGCCAAACGCATCGGGTGAAGTCCTTCGTCCTTCTGCCGATCGCTGGAACGCAGGTGAGCACGGGTGTTGATGAGCAAATGAGGGCTGGCTGGCGTAGGTGGAGAGCTAATGTTTTTAGCATAGCTCTGTGCAGTCCGGTTGCTAAGTTAGCTTCAATGGCGTCGTTAGCACAGCATTGTTAACCTTCGCCAGCCTGGAAAGCATTAACCGTGTATTTACATGTCCACGGTTTAATAGTATTGTTGATTTTCTATCTATACTTCCAGTCAGGGGTTTATTTCTTTTGTTTCTATATGCAGTTAAAGCAAGATGCTATCACGTTAGCTCGTAGCTAAAGCATTTCGCCGATGTATTGTCGTGGAGATAAAAGGCACTGAATGTCCATTTCGCGTTCTCGACTCTCATTTTCAAGAGGATATAGTATCCGAGGTGGTTTAAAATACAAATCTGTGATCTACAATAGAAAAAGGAGAGTGTGGAATCCAATGAGCCAGCTTGTACCTAAGTTATGGTCAGAGCGAAAAAAGATACGTCCATCGCTGCCTCTCAAGTCCTTCACTGTAACGTTCCTCATCTACGAATCTTTCATCCTCGCTCAAATTAATGGGGTAATCATCACTTTCTCGGTCCGAATCTCTCTCGCTCCATTGTAAACAACGGGGAATTGTGAGGAATACTAGCTCCTGTGACGTCACGCTACTTCCGGTACAGGCAAGGCTTTTTTTTTTATCAGCGAGCAAAAGTTGCGAACTTTATCGTCGATTTTCTCTACTAAATCCTTTCAGCAAAAATATGGCAATATCGCAAAATGATCAAGTATGACACATAGAATGGATCTGCTATTCCCGTTTAAATAAAGAAAAATCATTTCAGTAGGCCTTTAACATTCCTCACAAATCATGTTAGGTGTATTTAAAGGATGATGACACAATGTTTTTCAGTGCACTCGCATGTGTGCAGTCAGACTGTGTTTTTGGAGTAGCAGTGTTTCCCAATGAGAATCATGCGATGAAGTGACTCATCCAATGAAACTTTGATATGATTAACTCATCTGTCATGATGTCATGGAGTGGCCCACTGAATTTACACACTACTGCTCTATAAAGATCTCCCAGGACACACACGGTGGCAGAAAAATCATATTTTAACGCACACACACACACATGGGATGATGTCACGGTGCACACTTTAGCTCCTCTCCAGGCGAGGCCAAGTGCAAATGAGTGTGAACGCGGCAAAGCTAAGTGGCTTTGTCAAACTGCAGCTGGGAGCAATACGAGCGCTAACAACATCATTGCAGTAATGTGCCATCAAGAGACACTTCGCGTTAGCGCTCATCTCCTTATCCTCAGGACAACGATTAGCCATAGCGTTCATTCTTTAGCGTTTAAAATGCTAAATAATTAGCATTAAGACAATTTGAACCATGCTACTGGGATAATTACCGAAAGCTGCTTCTGAGGCAGCCTAAGCTGCTAAACTTCATCGTTCAATGGCTCAGCTCTCATTTTTTCACCATTTCAAAACAGTTTGTACTAAAGGAATCTATCAGAATGAGCTTTATATCGACAACGCCAGCTGGAGGGTTACTTTCGACCTCGTCATCATGACAATCACATGAGTTCCCTGCTGCTTGAGGATGGTGCTGACACAGTGGTCTCATTCAAAAGGAAGGTACAGTGTCATGTTTGTTGGGATATTGTTGCTCAATGTTCTACACTGAAGTTTAAGGCACAAAATAACTCAAACAGTCATGGGGGAGGCCAATCGGAGGGAAAGGGGGTATTTGGCCAAGCGCTGCTGATTCTCTGCGTGAATGCCCGCTGCAAAGAAACGGCTCCACTTTGTGAATGTTCTGATTGTTCGTGACTGGGTGGGGGGACGGGACTAAGGGATGTCTGAGGGGGGTGCAAAAAACTTCTAGAGCTTCTTTCTTTCTTCATCTCTTGTCTTATCTTCCCTTTCCTGGCAGAACACAGTCACCCAGCACTCCAAGAATGCTTCTATTCACCGAACATGGAAGTCGTGTCTGCCCTGAGAGTGTGCAGGCGCCGGATGGGGGGGCACGGAACATGGGGGGCGGGGAGGACGCTGCACTTTCAGAGACGGAAGAATGTACAGTATGTGGACAAACAAAATGTCATGTGGAATAAAGGCTTCACACAATGTGACGTGGACACCGAGACTTGATTTGGAAGACATCACTAAAGTACTAAAAATACAACAAAAAAAAGTAAACAACAGTTCAGGAGTGATGTAGATCATATAATGTAACCTGGAATAGAATGTGAGGGTGCAGTAGGGATTCAAAGACGCAGTCTGGACAGATGGAAAGAAGTGCGATGTGTTAAACATTATGTGATGGGCATTCAAATGCGCATTCATCTGTGCGCCTCTAAGCGTGCATTGGCGCACGTCACTCCTGCAGCAGCTACGCCGGTGCACAGCTGGAATCAATCAGCAATCTGCACACCTGAAGCTGATGAGACGCCGGGCTTCTTAAAGGCCTACTGAAAGCCACTACTACCGACCACGCAGTCTGATAGTTTATATATCAGTGATGAAATCTTAACATTGCAACACATGCCAATACGGCCGGGTTAACTTATAAAGTGTAAGTTTAAAGGCCTACTGAAACCCACTACTAACGACCACGCAGTCTGATAGTTTATATATCAATGATGAAATCTTAACATTATAACACATGCCAATACGGCCGGGTTAACTTATAAAGTGACATTTTAAATTTGCCGCTAAACTTCCGGTTCGAAACGCCTCTGAGGATGACGTATGCGCGTGACGTAGCCCGGGGAACAGGGGTATGCCTTCCACATTGAAGCCAATACGAAAAAGCTCTGTTTTCATTTCATAATTCCACAGTATTCTGGACATCTGTGTTCGTGAATCTGTTGCAATCATGTTCATTGCATTATGGAGAAGGAAGCTGAGCAAGCAAAGAAGAAAGTTGTCGGTGCGAAATGGACGTATTTTTCGAACGTAGTCAGCAACAACAGTACACAGCCGGCGCTTCTTTGTTTACATTCCCGAAAGATGCAGTCAAGATGGAAGAACTCGGATAACAGAGACTCTAACCAGGAGGACTTTTGACTTCGATACACAGACGCCTGTAGAGAACTGGGACAACACAGACTCTTACCAGGATTACTTTGATTTGGATGACAAAGACGCAGACATGCTTCTGTGAGTATGCAGCTTTGGCTTCTAAACATTTGATCGCTTGACCGTATGTGCGCAACTTTTTTTTGCGTATGTACGTAACTTTTTTTAAATATATAAGCTTTATGAACCTTGGGTTAGGTGAACGGTCTTTTGGGCTGAGTGATTGTGTGTGTTGATCAGGTGTTTGAATTGTATTGGCGTGTTCTATGGAGCTAGGAGCTAGCATAGGAGCTAGGAGCTAGCATAACAAACACGCAGGTGTTTTTATGCAGGATTAATTTGTGGCATATTAAATATAAGCCTGGTTGTGTTGTGGCTAATAGAGTAAATATATGTCTTGTGTTTATTTACTGTTTTAGTCATCCCCAGCTGAATACCAGGTACCGTGAGTATGCAGCCTTGGTTGCTAAACATTTGATAGCTTGACCGTACGTGCGCGTCACGTACGTAACTTTTTAAAAATATATGAGCTTTATGAACCTTGGGTTAGGTGAACGGTCTTTTGGGCTGAGTGATTGTGTGTGTTGATCAGGTGTTTGAATTGTATTGGCGTGTTCTATGGAGCTAGGAGCTAGCAGAGGAGCTAGGAGCTAGCATAACAAACACGTAGGTGTTTTTATGCAGGATTAATTTGTGGCATATTAAATATAAGCCTGGTTGTGTTGTGGCTAATAGAGTATATATATGTCTTGTGTTTATTTACTGTTGTAGTCATTCCCAGCTGAATATCAGGTCACCCCCGGCTCTCACAGCATCTTCCCTATCTGAATAGCTTCAACTCCCCACTAGTCCTTCACTTGCACTTTACTCATCCACAAATCTTTCATCCTCGCTCAAATTAATGGGGAAATTGTCGCTTTCTCGGTCCGAATCTCTCTCACTTCATGCGGCCATCATTGTAAACAATAGGGAACTTTGCGTATATGTTCAACTGACTACGTCACGCTACTTCCGGTAGGTGCAAGCCTTTTTTTTATCAGATACCAAAAGTTACAATCTTTATCGTCGTTGTTCTATACTAAATCCTTTCAGCAAAAATATGGCAATATCGCGAAATGATCAAGTATGACACATAGAATAGATCTGCTATCCCCGTTTAAATAAAAAAAAATCATTTCAGTAGGCCTTTAAATTTCCCGGGAAACTTCCGCTTGAAAACGTCTATGTATGATGACGTTTGCGCGTGACGTCAATGGTTGAAGCGGAAGTATTCGGACACCATTGTATCCCAATACAAACAGCTCTGTTTTCATCGCAAAAGTCCACAGTATTCTGGACATCTGTGTTGGTGAATCTTTTGCAATTTGTTTAATGAACAATGAAGACTGCAAAGAAGAAAGCTGTAGGTGGGATCGGTGTATTAGCGGCCGGCTGCAGCAACACAACCAGGAGGACTTTGAGTTGGATAGCAGACGCGCTATCCGACGCTAGCCGCCGACCGCATCGATGATCGGGTGAAGTCCTTCGTCGCGCCGTCGATCGCTGGAACGCAGGTGAGCACGGGTGTTGATGGGCAGATGAGGGCTGGCGTAGGTGGAGCGCTAATGTTTTTATCATAGCTCTGACGAGGCCCTGTAGCTAAGTTAGCTTCAATGGCGTTGTTAGCAACAGCATTGCTAGGCTTCGACAGGCGGCACAGCATTAACCGTGTAGTTACAGGTCCAGTGTTTGGTTCGGTGTCTCCTGATAGTAGTATTGTTGATCTTCTGTCTATCCTTCCAGTCAGGGGCTTATTTATTTTGTTTCTATCTGCATTTAAGCACGATGCTATCACGTTAGCTCCGTAGCTAAAGTGCTTTACCGATTTATTTTCGTGGAGATAAAAGTCACTGTGAATGTCCATTTCGCGTTCTCGATTCTCATTTTCAAGAGGATATAGTATCCGAGGTGGTTTAAAATACAAATCCGTGATCCACAATAGAAAAAGGAGAAAGTGTGGAATCCAATGAACCCTTGTACCTAAGTTACGGCCTGCACTGCACTCTAGTCCTTCACTCTCACGTACCTCATCCACAAATCTTTCATCCTCGCTCAAATTAATGGGGTAATTGTCGCTTTCTCGTTCCGAATCGCTCTCGCTGCTGGTGTAAACAATGGGGAGATGTGAGGAGCCCTTCAACCTGCGACGTCACGCTACTTCCGGTACAGGCAAGGTTTTTTTTTATCAGCGACCAAAAGTCGATGTTCTCTACTAAATCCTTTCAGCAAAAATATGGCAATATCGCGAAATGATCAAGTATGACACATAGAATGGATCTGCTATCCCCGTTGAAATAAAAACAATTCATTTCAGTAGGCCTTTAAGCCAGAGCAAACCTGCGTTCCGGGCCAGAACGTAGTTACCTGTTCCGTACAGTAAGCCGACCTATGTGCATTCTCGCTCTCCGTGTTTCCCCACCTCTGTGCTCATTGTGTGTTGTCCTGTGTCTTGTTCCCACAGACCCTCTTCGCTCCCCGGATTCAAGATGTGTGTCTTGTCTCCCTTGGTTCCCTCTGGTCTTTTTGCTGCCTTCCTGTATCTCAACCTCTCGCCTGGACACGGACTCTGACGCCTCGCTACTGCCCTTGACTTAACGCCTGCCCACGGACCTTCGAGCTTTGCCTTGCCCTTCCTGGACTTCCGCCTCTCACTCAACACGCACCTTCAACAACTCCCAGTAATACTCAGACGTCACACCATACACATTTTGGACTAGTTACACGCCTCATTTCATATTGTATATATAATAAATAGAGCTAAACGACGTCCTTGCTTCTGTGCCGTCTTCTTCCCCCGCTGTCACGCCTAATAAAGCGTTTAAAGATAAAAAATGCAATCTGGGATATTGTATGTGATGAATGGGGGGAATCATGCAATGTGGATAAAAGCTGTGATGTATACAAAAGTTGACATTCGTAATAAAGTATTTACAGCTTGCATTTGGCATGAGGTGAAACAAAATTGACAACACCATTTTATGAACAATACATTATGTCATAAGGATTACTAGGATGTGTTGGAGGATTAAGGGGTCCAAGGTGGAACACGGCAAATCATGTGGAATACAAGCTAAAATCTGGAATAAGGGGTGTCATGTGAAACCAATTATGGAAGCAATGCTGAATAAAAAATGACAAACGGAGGATGCCCCATCTTAAAACTAATTTGTATTCGCTAGCCTTTAAATAGACCACCCTTTTAGACCAGTTGATCTGCCGTCTCTTTTCTGCTCTGCCCCCCTCTCCTGTGTGGAGAGGTTATTAGGTGACCACAGATGAGGCGCTACCTGTCCAAAGTCAGGACCCGGGGTGGACCACTCATCTGTGCATCAGTTGGGGACGTCTCTACGCTGATGACCTGTCTCCACTCAAGATGATCCCCTGCTGACCCCACTATGGACTGGACTCTCACACTATTAACTAGATCCACTCGAGATCCATTGCACCGGTTGCCCGGGGGTGAGGGGGGGTCCCCACATCTGCGGTCCCCTCCAAGGTTTCTCATTGTATCCCATTGGGTTGAGTTTTTTTCTTGCCCTGATGTGGGATCTGAGCCGAGGATGTCGTAGTGGCTTGTGCAGCCCTTTGAGACACTTGTGATTACGGGCTATATAAATAAACTTGGATTGATTGATTGATTGATTGATTGAATGCAGACTAAAGGATGTAATATTGACAAAATTATGCAATGTCGAATAAAGGATGTAAAATGGACAGAAGGATGACATCGAGTAAGGGATGCAAAATGGACAAAAGGACACTAAAGGACGTAATATTGACATAATGATGTGTGTGACAAAATGGTGTAATATGGAATAAAGGATGTAATGTGAAATAAAGGATGTCATATTGACAAAATGATGTAATCGTGGGTTAAATGATGTAAAATGGACAGAAGGATGTAATGTGGATGAAAGTAGAGATGTCCGATAATATCGGCCTGCCGATATTATCGGCCGATAAATGCGTTAAAATGTAATATCGGAAATTATCGGTATCGTTTTTTTTGTTTTTTTTTTATTTTATTTTATTTTATTTTTTATTAAATCAACATAAAAAACCACAAGATACACTTACAATTAGTGCACCAATCCAAAAAAACTTCCTCCCCCATTTACACTCATTCACACAAAAGGGTTTCTTTCTGTTATTAATATTCTGGTTCCGACATTATATATCAATATATATCAATACAGTCTGCAAGGGATACAGTCCGTAAGCACACATGATTGTGCGTGCTGCTGGTCCACTAATAGTACTAACCTTTAACAGTTAATTTTACTCATTTTCATTAATTACTAGTTTCAATGTAACTGTCTTTATATTGTTTTACTTTCTTTTTTATTCAAGAAAATGTTTTTAATTTATTTATCTTATTTTATTATTATTATTTTTTTTTTAAAAGGACCTTATCTTCACCATACCTGGTTGTCCAAATTAGGCATAATAATGTGTTAATTCCACGACTGTATATATCGGTTGATATCGGTATCGGTTGATATCGGTATCGGTAATTAAAGAGTTGGACAATATCGGAATTTCGGATATCGGCAAAAAGCCATTATCGGACATCCCTAGATGAAAGGATGTACTATTGACCAAAGGATGTAATGTGAGCTGAAGGATGTAATAGGGACTAAATGATTTAACTCACAATAAAGTATGTAAAATTGACAAAAGGACGTAATGTTACAAAAAAGTAAAAGTTAGCGGTGTCACGGCTGGTTACACCCTTTTGTTGGTGTTCTCTGTGTTTGTGTTTATTTCCTGTCAGCGCTCTTATTTCGGTTCAGTTTCCTGCTTGTGTCCCCGAGGCGCCGTTTCCCCTCACCTGCTGCTGATTGGCAGCCTGGCCAACACCTGGTGTCAATCAGCCGGCTGCTATTCATGCCTGCCTCGCCCTCCAATCAGTGCTTGAGGATTGTATTCTGTAGACTGTTGCATTGTTTTCCTGTTATCCTGGTTCCTTTTTTCCCTGCATTTCCTTTTGACATTAAAGTCATGTTTTCCTGCGATACACCTGCCATCTCGGCATCTTGGGGTTCGTCACCAACAGTTCCTGACAAGCGGATGAGTGTGCAGTGCGGCAGAGCCCGTTGTTTGATTCCCTCCCTCAGTGCGCTGACATGCAGCTCGTCTTCGGAGGACACACGTTGTTGTGGACATAGACTATGTTTACACTGCAGGCCAAAGTGGCCCAAATCTGATTTCTTTTAAATCTAATTTTTTCCACCAGATTGTTTGCACTGCAAGTAAAATGGGATTTTTATCGGACTCCAGTGCAAACGCGCACAGGCCCCAAAGTGAAAACAAAGGAAGTGGTCGCAAAGGAGGTTAACCGTCAGGAAAACAAAATAAAATAAAAGTTGCAACACCTCAAAATGAGTTTTTTTTTACGTGAAAATTAGTTAAAGTAAAATAATGTATGACTGGATGTATATAGTGTACTATATTTGGGAGGGTTCTACTCTTTTATGTTACGGTTTGTACAGGGCAAGAAGACGGCACAGACAGGAGGGACTTAGCTCTATGTTTATTTATATATATATGAACAATATATATAAATAAGAAATAATAATATAATAAACAAGGGAATGGAGTGTGACTATTTCAAAAGTGTATGGTGTGCAACTATGTGTAGGAATTAAATGAGTGTTCCCCGTAGTGTTGAGCGAGAGGCGGAAGTCCAAAAGACGCAAGGCTGGCTCGGAGGTCCGTGAGCAGACGTGAGGTTGAGGGGAGGAGAGAGGCATCAAAGTCCATGTCCAGGCGGTAGGTCGAGATCCAAGAGACAGCCAGGGAAGCAGAGGGAATACGGGGAGACGAGACACGCAGTTCATGACGCGGGAACGGAGGTGATTGATTGATTGATTGAAACTTTTATTAGTAGATTGCACAGTACAGTACATATTCCGTAAAATTGACCACTAAATGGTAAGACTCGAATACGTTTTTCAAGTTGTTTAAAACGGGGGTCCACGTTAATCAATTCATGGTATGCTGCTGGAGGGCGACAAGGAGGACACGAGACAATTGAACACAGCGGGGGAGAAAACATAGAGGGAGAGAAAAGAGTGCATAGTGCTAGATATGTTCGGCTTACTGTACAGGACAGATCTCTATGTTCTGGCACAGGATAGCAGGTTGCGCTGGCTTAAGAAGGCAGGTCTCCTCATCAGCGACAGGTGCGTGGATGTATATAGTGTACTATATTTGGGAGGGTTCTACTCTTTTATGTTACGGTTTGTACAGGGTAAGAAGACGGCACAGACAGGAGGGACGTCGTCTTAGCTCTATGTTTTTTTATATATATGAACAATATATATAAATAAGAAATAATAATATAATAAACAAGGGAATGGAGTGTGACTATTTCAAAAGTGTATGGTGTGCAACTATGTGTAGGAATTAAATGAGTGTTCCCCGTAGTGTTGAGCGAGAGGCGGAAGTCCAAAAGACGCAAGGCTGGCTCGGAGGTCCGTGAGCAGACGTGAGGTTGAGGGGAGGAGAGAGGCATTAAAGTCCGTGTCCAGGCGGTAGGTCGAGATCCAAGAGACAGCCAGGGAAGCAGAGGGAATACGGGGAGACGAGACACGCAGTTCGTAACGCGGGAACGGAGGTGATTGATTGATTGATTGATTGAAACTTTTATTAGTAGATTGCACAGTACAGTACATATTCCGTAAAATTGACCACTAAATGGTAACACCCGAATAAGTTTTTCAAGTTGTTTAAGACGGGGGTCCACGTTAATCAATTCATGGTATGCTGCTGGAGGGCGACAAGGAGGACACGAGACAATTGAACACGGCGGGGGAGAAAACACAGAGGGAGAGAAAAGAGTGCATAGTGCTAGATATGTTCGGCTTACTGTACAGGACAGATCTCTATGTTCTGGCACAGGATAGCAGGTTGCGCTGGCTTAAGAAGGCAGGTCTTCTCCTCAGCGACAGGTGCGTTGATTGCAGATGATTGAGTGGCGTGCGCCCAGCGTAGCGCACAGATGAATGCGCCCGGGACGTGACATTTTAATGGCTGTTAAGTAGAGGAGACATCAGCATGGATCTACGGGAGATTTATTTTACGACTCACATGTAAGCAAACGCGCCAGAACGTCAATTACGGTCGTTCAACCATCACTATTTCTTCGGAATAAAAATATATATTTATATATTACATATAGCTTATTATCTGCGCACTGTTGACAAGCGATGCACAGAAAATGTGTCCGTCTTCAAAGACTTTGCTCACCAAAACCGGATGTTGTGATGAAATGTCCAAATGTCGCAAACACGAGTGACATTCGGATTACATTCAGGTCGCATTGCGTTTAGACCGAAGTTATATTTGAAAAGCTCCGAATCCAATCGGATTTGGGTCTACCTCCTGATGTGGCTTGGATCTGGTGCCAAAAGATCAGATTTGAAGCACGTTGGAGCGTTTAGACTGGCAAAAAAAATGATCCGTGTCACCTGATGGCAAAAAAAAATCAAATTTGGTGTGCAGTGTGAACAGGGCCTAACTCAAAATAAAGTACGTAAAATTGACGAAAGGACGTAAAGTCACAAACAAAAATATGGCAATATCGCAAAATGATCAAGTATGACACATAGAATGGATCTGCTATCCCCGTTTAAATAAAAACAATTCATTTCAGTAGGCCTTTAAGCCAGAGAAAACCTGCGTTCCGGGCCAGAACGTAGTTACCTGTTCCGTACAGTAAGCCGACCTATGTGCATTCTCGCTCTCCGTGTTTCCCCACCTTTGTGCTCATTGTGTGTTGTCCTGTGTCTTGTTCCCACAGACCCTCTTCGCTCCCCGGATTCAAGTTGTGTGTCTTGTCTCCCTTGGTTCCCTCTGGTCTTTTTGCTGCCTTCCTGGATCTCAACCTCTCGCCTGGACACGGACTCTGACGCCTCGCTACTGCCCTTGACTTAACGCCTGCCCACGGACCTTCGAGCTTTGCCTTGCCCTTCCTGGACTTCCGCCTCTCACTCAACACGCACCTTCAACAACTCCCAGTAATACTCAGACGTCACACCTTGAATCTGGTGCCAAAAGATCAGATTTGAAGCACTTTGGAGCGTTTAGACTGGCAAAAAAAAATGATCCGTGTCACCTGATGGCAAAAAAAAATCAAATTTGGTGTGCAGTGTGAACAGGGCCTAACTCAAAATAAAGTACGTCAAATTGACGAAAGGACGTAAAGTCACAAACAAGTAGAAGTTAACGGATGAGTGTGCAAGAGCGGAAGGGCCCGTTGTTTGAATCCCTCCCTCAGTGCGCTTACATGCAGCTCGTCTTTGGAGGACACACGTTGTTGTGGACATAAAGACCTTCTTATTCCTCTTCTGTCAAGTGAGGCAATGCCCATGTGTGGCGGCTCTATGTGTGGCTGATGGTGGTGTTTCGAGTTCGGGGGGGGGGGGGGGGGGGGGCGGTCAGTGATGGTGTGAGACGAGTCAAGAGGAGGAAGTGTGAAGGGGAAAAAGGGGGGAGTCGGCCTGCAGGGTCCTCACCAGAAAACGAAGAAGAAGACGCGCTGTGTGGATTTGTAGGAATGTTGCCTATCAAACTGGATGACACGTACACACCAAACAATGTGTGTGTGTGTGTGTGTGTGTGTGTGTGTGTGTGTGTGTGTGTGTGTGTGTGTGTGTGTGTGTGTGTGTGTGTGTGTGTGTGTGTGTGTGTGTGTGCGTGCGCGTGTGTGTCTGTGGACCGCAAGATAATTAAATGGCTTCTTTGTATACATTACATACAATACATTTCCCATACTAAAGTGTTACTATATATATACATATATATGTATATATGTATATATATATATATTAGGGTCGTGGGAAAAAATCGATTCAAATTCGAAATGCGATTCTCACGTTGTACGATTCAGAATCGATTCTCATTTTTAAAAAATCGATTTAAAAAAAAATAATTATTTATTTAAAAATGTATTTATTTATTTATTTATTTTTAATCAATCAATCCAACAAAACAATACACAGCAATACCATAACAATGCAATCCAATTCCAAAACCAAACCCGACCCAGCAACACTCAGAACTGCAATAAACAGAGCAATTGAGAGGAGACACAAACACGACACAGAACAAACCAAAAGTAGTGAAACAAAAATGAATATTATCAACAACAGTATCGATATTAGTTACAATTTCAACACAGCAGTGATTAAAAATCCCTCATTGACATTATCATTAGACATTTATATATATATAAAAAAAAAAGAACAATAGTGTCACAGTGGCTTACACTTGCATCGCATCTCATAAGCTTGACAACACACTGTGTCCAATATTTTCACAAAGATAAAATAAGTCATATTTTTGGTTCATTTAATAGTTCAAACAAATTTACATTATTGCAATCAGTTGATAAAACATTGTCCTTTACAATTATAAAAGCTTTTCACAAAAATCTACTACTCTGCTTGCATGTCAGCAGACTGGGATGGATCCTGCTGAAATCCTATGTATTGAATGAATAGAGAATCATTTTGAATCGGGAAAAAAATCGTTTTTGAATCGAGAATCGTGTTGAATTGAAAAAAAAAAATCGATTTTGAATGGAATCGTGACCCCAAGAATCGATATTGAATTGAATCGTGGGACACCCAAAGATTCACAGCCCTAATATATATATATATATATATATATATATATATATATATATATATATATATATATATATATATATATATATACATATATATATATATATATATATATATATATATATATATATATATATATATATATATATATATATATATATATATATATATATTTGCTTTAGCGACTAGGAGACACCGAGAGTAACTAGCAGTAGAAAATGAATTAGAAAGGACAGATTAAAAAAAAAATAAAAAAATAAAAATATTATTTTTATTTTTTAACTCTGAATTTCCCGCGGGCTGGATTTTGGACACTAGTGGGCCGGATCCGGCCCGCGGGCTGTAGTTTGGGGACCCCTGTACTAAACTACCTGAACAACCCATTTTAGCGTTGTGCTATAGCTGACAGAGCAAATGTCTAATAATTCTAGTGTCAGGTTCCGTGGTCATGTCTTCTTTGGTTATGTTCTGTTGGTTTTTGGACTCTTTTAGTTCCTGTTTGCGCACCCTGGTTTGTTTTAGTTTCCTAGACAATTCATTGGTCACCTGTCTCACGTGTTGGACTCACGCACCTGTTTGTAATCATAGAGACTATTATTTAAAGGCCTACTGAAAGCCACTACTACCGACCACGCAGTCTGATAGTTTATATATCAACGATGAAATCTTAACATTGCAACACATGCCAATACGGCCGGGTTGACTTATAAAGTGCAATTTTAAATTTCCCGGAAAACTTCCGGTTGAAAACGTCTAGGTATGATGACGAGGTCCCGTAGCTAAGTTAGCTTCAATGGCGTCGTTAGCAACAGCATTGCTAGGCTTCGACAGGCGGCACAGCATTAACCGTGTATTTACAGGTCCAGTGTTTGGTTCGGTATCTCCTGATAGTAGTATTGTTGATCTTCTGTCTATCCTTCCAGTCAGGGGCTTATTTCTTTTGTTTCTATCTGCATTTAAGCACGATGCTATCACGTTAGCTCCGTAGCTAAAGTGCTTCACCGATGTATTGTCGTGGAGATAAAAGTCACTGTGAATGTCCATTTCGCGTTCTCGACTCTCATTTTCAAGAGGATATAGTATCCGAGGTGGTTTAAAATACAAATCCGTGATCCACAATAGAAAAAGGAGAACGTGTGGAATCCAATGAGCCCTTTTACCTAAGTTACGGTCAGAGCGAAAAAAGATACGTCCTGCACTGCACTCTAGTCCTTCACTCTCACGTTCCTCATACACGAATCTTTCATCCTCGCTCAAATTAATGGGGTAATCATCACTTTCTCGGTCCGAATCGCTCTCGCTGCTGGTGTAAACAATGGGGAGATGTGAGGAGCCCTTCAACCTGCGACGTCACGCTACTTCCGGTACAGGCAAGGCTTTTTTTTATCACCGACCAAAAGTTGCGAACTTTATCGTCGATGTTCTCTACTAAATCCTTTCAGCAAAAATATGGCAATATCGCGAAATGATCAAGTATGACACATAGAATGGACCTGCTATCCCCGTTTAAATAAAAAAAAATCATTTCAGTAGGCCTTTAAGCCTGTAGTTGCCAGGTAGTCAGCCTGGCAACATTGACATCGGATGACATTTTCATGCTTATTATTCATGCTTGGTTCATGCTGCTCTTTTACTTGCCACGTAAGTTTTTTGTTTATTCAAGCCACAGTTTAGTGCGTTGTTTAGTTCATGTTTCATGTCCCTAAGCTTTTTGCCTTTACTTTTACGTGCGTTAGGCACGCTCGCCTTCGGGTTGTTTTTTTTGTTTCCTGCGTCAAGTTTTTTGCCTCCGCTGTGAGCGCCTTTTGTTTGTACCCCTTTTTTTGTATAGATAAATTTAAATCATGTATTTACCTTCAAGCCGATTTGCATTCCGGGAAAACAATCCACGTCATGACATCTAGTCAACAATACATTTTTATTTTTTTAAATAAAAGGCCAATAAAAAATAGTTTTCATGTTTTTTTTGCGTACTTTCATAAACACTTTGGTGAAGAATGAATCTTGTTCAGTTCATGCAGCACGACTCAAGTCCCCTTACGCCTTTGGTCTCGTCCGTCACGTTGATGACATCACAGACGAGGCCTGATAGACATCGTCCGCGGACGACAAAAGGTCCTGAAGGCTTTTAACTGAGCGGACTCACTTCCTGTCAGCGGCCGGTGGGCTTGTCGTGTTTTACGCACTCAGCAGGAAATGTGATGATGATGATGATGATGAGGGCCTAACATCTAGTGTGTGTAGGCTGCACCCCCTCCACACACCCCCCACTGACCTCCCCGACCCCCCATGCCTCTTTTGAATGACTTCATCACAGCAATGGATGCATTGTGTTGGGAATCAAGCCGGATATGTTGCCTCTACTGTCACTACACGCGCCAGACACTGCCTTGTCCATCCGTTTGTGTGTGTGTGTGTGTTCTGGCAATGCTTACTTAATGGGGACATCGCTCTGTTTACACAGTCGCCTTTAAGGGACCTCTGACGGTATGGGGACAAAAAAAACAGGTCCCCTAAAGGGAAACCTTTTTAAATGATAGTCAGATCCATTCTGGAGATGCCTAAGTGATTTTTAAGCTTTAGCCCATAAAACATGTTTACTGGTTAGTTTGAGTGTGAGACATTTGCACAGCAGCCCCCTCATCGGGCCGTATGCTGGTACTGCACTCGCTGCTCTGCTCACAATTCTTCCGTGTATAGTTAATCACATCCACCTGGTCCCCATAACGAAGGTGAATGAAATGAAATCATCCTGGCATTAATAGTACTGTGATTCTGTATGGTATCCATCCTTAGTTAAAACTTATATATTTTTCCAAAAACAAAATCTGGTTTAGTGTTCCTTAGGATGACATTTTCATACAGCATGATTGTAAAATATTATTACCTCAAAGTATGATTTACATTCAGAATTTTCCATCCTTCTATATATGGTAGTTGGAGTTGCAGACAACTTCATTACTGCTAAATAGCAGTTTTTAGTAATGTCACAGAAGATGCAGGATTTGCTTGAACATTTAAGTGGTGAAACTTCCTATAAGAGGACAACTGTAGTGCTGTATTCTGAGGATCATGTCATATTTCATTTGAACTTTTTTTTTTTTAAATGGTCCTCAGTAGTCACGTACAAATTTGTGTGAATTATGCAAAATTATTTAAATTTGGTCCCCGTGAACCACATTACTTCATCAATCCAGAGATTTAAAGACGTGTATGAGCTAACTGGGCAGTGGCCATATTACCTTTTTTTTTTTTAATGCCTCCACAACCTGTAGAAAGGGTGGTCCCCACAAGTGATGATCAAAAATTTGGTCCCCATTCCAAATGATAACCAGTATGTGTGTGTGTGTGTGTGTGTGTGTGTGTGTGTGTGTGTGTGTGTGTGTGTGTGTGTGTGTGTGTGTGTGTGTGTGTGTGTGCGAAGACCTCATGTTGTTGTTCCCTCGTGAAACACTTTGCTTCGTGGCATGTGAATCAGTCAGTCCCTCCGGTATTTTTTTTTTTGTGTGATTGTCGCGGCCTAAATTGTCAGCTTTTTTTTTTTTTTAAAGCTGCGGCAAAAGTAGTGATTTTTTTTTTTTTTTTTACAATAACACTCAACCAACTTGTGATTTTATTCAATTTGCCATCAACGTTTGAGTGTTCCTTGTAACTTTAACCACAAAAACGACATCATTTCGACAGAAAAATGGAAAACAAATACTGTGTTGATGTTTTGCTCATTTTATATTACACAGGCTTGAAGGTAGACACTAAATGGCAGTAAACACAAATACAATACAAAGAGCCCATTGTCGAATTAGTGTACTAATTACTCTTTAAAGTAATTACAAGTAATAATACTTATAATTATGATTACAGAGAGAAACAGGCTTCCTTGTTGTCTGCTGTCTGCTCGGTCGTCTACAAGTTGCAGAAATTCTCTGTGTATGAGAGGGACAAGCGGTAGAAAATGGATGGATGGATGTTTGAAGCTTGAAAAGTGTTTGTCCATCTTCAACAATTACAAAACCCAAAACCAGTGAAGTTGGCACGTTGTGTAATTCGTAAATAAAAACAGAATACAATGATTTGCAAATCTTTTTCAACGTATATCCAATTAAATAGACTGCAAAGACAAGATATTTAATGTTCGAACTGAGAAACTTAATTTATTTTTGCAAATAATTATTAACTTTAGAATTTAATGAAAGCAAAACATTGCAAAAAAGTTGCCACAGGGGCATTTTTACCACTGTGTTACATGGCCTTTCCTTTTAACAACACTCAGTAAACGTTTGGGAACTGAGGAGACACATTTTTGAAGATTTTCAGGTGGAATTCTTTCCCATTCTTGCTTGATGTACAGCTTAAGTTGTTCAACAGTCCGTGGTCTCTGTTGTTGTATTTTAGGCTTCATATTGTGCCACACATTTTCAATGGGAGACAGGTCTGGACTACAGGCAGGCCAGTCTAGTACCTGCACTCTTTTACTACGAAGCCACGCTGTTGTAACACGTGTAGAATGTGACATGGCATTGTCTTGCTAAAATAAGCAGGGGCGTCCATGAAAAGACGGCACGATAACTTAAAAATAAAGACAAGAATAGAAACAAGCACATTCTGAAATTGTACAAATCATAATGTTGTTGGTTTTTTTTTTTTTTTACAATTAGTTGTTGCGGTTAATAGTATATATACTTTATTTGTCGTTATTTATATTTTCTGAATAAATTATGTGATAATGTTCATCAGTCAACTCATTGGTGTTTATTTTCAATCTATCAAGATTAAAAAAAATTGGTAACACTTTAGTATGGGGAACACATTCACCATTAATGAGTTGCTTATTAACATGCAAATTAGTAACATATTGGCTCTTAACTAGTCATTAAGTACTTATTAATGCCTTATTCCGCATGGCCTTACTATACAACCAGTAAGCCATTAACTAAGAGTTAACTAACCCTAACCCTAACCCTTACTGCTTATTAGTAACCCTAACCCCAACCCTAACCCTAACCCTAATATGTTCCCCTAGTGTCCAAATAACTCTAAATTAAGTATTTGTTACTTTAATAAGCAACTAATTAATGGTGAATATGTTCCCAATACTAAAGTAATACCAAAAAATGATATCAATATCAAATGACAGTATGTTATTTATGTAGTTTGATCATTTTCCTCGACTGATGTACTAACACCATGTGGTTTATTCTGTACATATGTAGCATCATCTACAAAGATACAAATAATTGCTATTGCACATTCTGAAAATGTACAAATCTTAATGTTTTTTTGTTTGTTTTTTACACTTGCATGTTGCGGTTGATGGTATTCTATTTTTATTTGTCGTTATTTATACTTTCTGAATAAATTATGTGATAATGTTCATCAGTCAACTCGTTAATTTTCAACCCATCTGTCACGACGGGGGGGGGGGGGGGGGGGTTCGTAGCTTACTGCAAGGTTTGTTCTCCCAGGAAGCAAAACTGACGGCTCCGGACGAAGGCGTGAAGGTAGGGTTTGATTTATTTAACATAAATCACCCAACTACCAAAATACAGGCAAACAACAAAAAGGCACACGTGCCGATTGCACGAGAGGCTAAGACTTAGCATAGGCTATGGCATGAAACAAACAAAACTTACTTGGCATAGGCGTGACGCAAACAATGAAGCCAGGACGAGTGATCAACAAAGGCAGGCTAAAATAGTGTCTCTTGATTACAAACAGGTGTGTCCCGAAGGCAAGAGGCAGGTGAAAATCATAAGTAACCATGGTGACTAAACTCAGGAGGTGCACAAACAGGAACTAAAGGAGTCCAAAACAAACAGAAAATAACAAAAACATAATCCAGACCACAGATCATGACTAGGGATTTCCGATGATGGCTTTTTGCCGATATCCGATATTCCGATATTGTCCAACTCTTTATTTACCGATACCGATATCAACCGATACCGATATATACAGTCGTGGAATTAACACATTATTATGCCTAATTTGGACAACCAGGTATGGTGAAGATAAGGTCCTTTTAAAAAATAATAATAAAATAAAATAAGATAGATAAATTAAAAACATTTTCTTGAATAAAAAAGAAAGTAAAACAATATAAAAACAGTTACATAGAAACTAGTAATTAATGAAAATGAGTAAAATTAACTGTTAAAGGTTAGTATTATTAGTGGACCAGCAGCACGCACAATCATGTGTGCTTACGGACTGTATCCCTTGCAGACTGTATTGATATATATTGTAGGAACCAGAATATTAATAACAGAAAGAAACAACCCTTTTGTTTGAATGAGTGTAAATGAGTGTAAATGGGAGAGGGAGTTTTTTTGGGTTGGTGCACTAATTGTAAGCGCATCTTGTGTTTTTTATGTTGATTTAATAAACAAAAAAAAAAATGAATAAAAAAGGCCGATATTATCGGACATCTCTAATCATGACACTATCAAGATGAAACAATTACAGTATGTTATTTATGTAGTTTGCTCATTTTCCTCGACTGCTGCACTAACATGTGGTTTATAAATGTTTTTACACATGTAGCTTCATCTACAAATATACAAATAATTGCTATTGGGACATCTAGTGGACAGATTTAGAACAGCAGTTTCTTTCGTTCCAAAATTTCGGCTCATTTTTATACTGAGCAAACTCATCCCGCGGGCCGGATAAAACACGTTCGCGGGCCGTACGTTTGACACCCCTGATCTAACCCTTGACCTCTAAACCACCATTAATTAGCACCAGCTTTAAAACCAGCAGGGTGCTTGCTCAGCTAAAAGACAATATAGAGACAAACAATACGACCTTTAACATTCGTCAGATCCAGGTCTAGACTGCGCACATCTGACCAGGCACAATCTTCAAATAAGCTCCGCAAACACTCCGCTTGGCCTCGGCGTCACCATGGAAACGGGCGTCGCGTCGGGCCCTCGGTGAGCGCGGGCGGCGCTGTGGGCCGGTTCCCCGTGTTTCAATCAATGTTGAACGCATCCCGAGCGAGCGCAGCATTCATTAGGAGACATTACAAGTAACGTTATAGCTCAACTTTAAACACGGCCATCGACCTGGAGGCCGCTTAATGATAGAAAAATGATATCATTTGCGGCGGCGCTCCTTTGTAAGATGACCCAGAAAGGCGCGCGGGGGTCTCTTCATCTTGACCGCGTCGGCTATCGATTTCTACTGAGGGTAATGACTTTTTATGTGTGTAATATATGAGGCCGTGTTTGATGGGGGCTGAGCTGTTTGCTCACAGTGGCCCATTTTCACGGCCCTCGCCGGGGGAGTCGTAGCGAGCAACAATATACATCACAGGACTCTCCGAGGACGCGGCTTAGCGCCCTCTCACCTTTCATTTGAGCCCACACGTCTTCGGACGACCGCGACGTGCATGCTTGATGGATCCGTTGTGAGGAAAACCGTCTGGTTGACTCGTTCTTCCTGGCGGTGTTAAAGGCGGTGGACACTTCATTAGGTACGCCTGCGCCCTCTCATGACAGCCGTACTTTGAGTTGGCGCTAAACGTGCTAACTCGAGATGTCCGATAATATCGGACTGCCGATATCATCGGCCGATAAATGCTTTAAAATCGGAAATTATCAGTT